>NW_028181538.1:0-22500 GCF_963514085.1 Chelon labrosus
AAAACTAGTGATGGTGGGACAGGACTTAATTTCTATAGGGAGATTATTCCAGAGTCTAGGGGCAGCAACAGAAAAAGCCCTATCCCCTTTAGTTTTTAGGATTGCATTTGGGACTGAGAGAAGATGTTGTGAGGAAGACCTCAGTGGCCTAGAAGGACAGTAGGGACTTAAAAGGTCACAGATATACTGTGGTGCCATTCCATTTAGGGCTTTGAAAACAAAAAGTAAAACTTTAAAATGAATTCTGTATTTGACAGGTAACCAGTGGAGTTGGGCCAGCACAGGACTTATGTGCATATGTTTCTTTGTTCCAGTAAGAAGCCTTGCTGCTGCATTTTGAACTAATTGAAGTCTAGCAAGGGTAGATTGGTTCAGACCTAAATACAGAGAGTTACAATAGTCCAGCCTAGATGTAACGAAAGCATGGATTACAGTTTCTAAATCAGTATATGACAGCCAGGGCTTTAATTTAGCTATTGTTCTTAGTTGAAAAAAGCTTCCCTTAACCACACTACTGACTTGCTTATTGAAATTCAAAGAGGAATCTAGGAAAACACCTAGATTTCTGACCTCACTGTGGCAATTTACAGCCAGTGGCCCAAGTGCATTTCTTATCTTAGGAACAGAGCTGTGTGGACCAAAAATAATTATCTCTGTTTTCTTTTCATTTAATTGTAAGAAATTTGCAGCCATCCAACTCTTTATGTCATTAAGGCAGTTAAACAGGCTTTCCAAAGTGCCAGAACTTTCAGCTGCTAATGGCAGGTAAAATTGAGTGTCATCAGCATAGCAGTGATATTGAATGTTATGTTTGTTAAAGATGGAGCCAAGAGGCAGCATATATAGGGAGAATAGCAACGGGCCTAAAATGGAACCCTGAGGGACACCACATTTGATAGGAGCAATGGACGAAGAGCAATTACCTAATCTAACAGAGAATGTTCTATCCTTCAGCTAAGATGTGAACCAATTCAACACCACCCCTTGCAGACCAACTTTAACCTCCAGACGTTTTAAAAGGATGCTATGGTCAATGGTGTCAAAAGCGGCACTAAGGTCAAGAAGTGCTAAAAGGGCACAAGAGCCATTATCTACTGAGCAAAGAATATCATTTTGCACCTTAAGTAGAACAGATTCAGTGCTATGAAGTTTTCTAAAACCTGAATGAAATTTATCTAGGATACTGAAAGCATTCAAATAAGAGGTGACCTGAGAGAGAACAACTTTTTCCAGGATCTTTGAAACAAAAGGTAATTTGGAAATAGGCCTATAGTTTTTCAGGTCACTGTAATCAAGACTGGGCTTCTTTAGTAGAGGTTGGACAATTGCATGCTTAAAACTAGAGGGGACCACTGCAGTAGATAGGGAGCTATTGATAATAGCCAAAACAACAGGGCAAATGATGTTAAAGACTTCCTTAAACAGGTGTGAAGGTAAAACATCTGAGTGGCAAGAGGAGGATTTCATATGAGAGACCACTTCAAATAGCTGGGAGGGTGACACAGGTTGCCACTGCTGAAGGCAGCTGGGTGAGAGTTTTATAACTGAGGGATCAGAATTTAGGGAAGGAATTTGAGATTTAATGTTATTAATCTTATCAATGAAGAAATTGAGAAACTTCTCACAGTTTTCAGTGGTGGGAGAGATAATGGAAACAGCAGCAGGAGGATTTAAAATAGAGTTGATGGTACTAAACAATATTTTTGGTCTGTGAGCATTATTGGCAATCAATTTAGAGTAATACTCTGTTCTAGCTGACTTAACAGAGTTTTGGTACACCTTTAAAGAATCTCTAAAAATATCATAAGAGACATGGAGTTTGTCTTTTTTCCATTTTCGCTCATTTCTCCTACACACTTGTCTAAGAGAATGGGTAGAATCATTAAACCAGGGAGTGGAGTTGGTTTTAGATCGTTTTAGTTTTAAAGGGGCAACACAGTCTAGAGTAGCAGAACAGGAAGTGTTGAAGAGATTAACTAATTCTTCTGTATCAAAGCAGGTGGACAGGGCATCATTGATAGCAGGTGATTGAGTGAGCATAAAGGTGTTAGAGAAATTTAAAGATGTGGTTGAATTTATGGCTCGGACAAAGGAGTGGGACTTGGGGGGAGAGACAGGGGAACAAAACATAGAGCATTCAAACAAAATCATAGAGTGGTCAGAGATACCAATATCAACAATTTCTAAGTTAGACACAGAGAAACCAGAGGAAAGTACAAGGTCTAGAGTGTGGCCTTTCTGATGTGTTGGTGCCATCACTGATTGAGTGAGGTCAAAAGAGTCCACTATGCATAAAAACTCATGAACTAAAGGTTTTGATGGGCAACAGATGTGAATGTTGAAATCCCCTAGAATCAATAATTTGTCAGAATGAGTGGCCATGACTGATAAAAGGTCAGAGAATTCTTGAATAAAATTAGAAGCAATTTTAGGTGGTCTGTACACTAATGCACAGAGGACAGGGGGATTAGCATGAATTTTTAAAAGTTGAACCTCAAAAGTAGAGTAAACATCAGTTGGTACAATTCTACAATTAAAACAGTCTTTAAACACAGTTGCTAAACCACCTCCACGACCAGTAGACCTTGGGTAATTGAAGAAGCTGCACTTGGGAGGGCAAAGTTCACCAAAAGGAATGACATCACCATTGTTAAGCCAAGTCTCCGTGATGAATAGAAAGTCCAGGTGACGAGACGTAAAGTTGTCCTGGAGAATGAATGTCTTGTTCGAAAGAGACCTCACATTCATTACAGCGGCTTTGACTGCGGAAGAGCTCTGTATGTGTCGCTGACGGAGATTAGCAGCATTAACTCCAGCGGCATGCAGTCCATTGCGATGAGAGCGAAGCATCCGTAGCGTAGGGAGTTGTGTGATGAAACGGGATCCAGGTGACACTCCTTCTCTGTCTGACGTTGAGAGCGATGTTTGAGCAGACTGCTGGAAGGTGCTGTGCTGTGTAGAAGGCCGTTGGTAGGCAGTAGGCAGGCCAGAGCTAGTGTCTGTAGCCCGCCGGGAGATGCGACCAGAGCCGCGATGTATATAAGGCTTCCGATAGGAAATCCCCACTGCCTGACAAACACTGCGAACCTCAGCGCAGACGCTGGCTTTACAGGAGCAAAATCGCAAGAGTTCAGCGGCAGTGTACTGTAAGACCTTCATGTCCAACACAAAACAAGCCTAGCCTAGCTAGCACAAAGCCTCAATCTCCCAGCTGGACAGTCAACCGACTAGAAACCCAGCGCAGACAGGATGGAAAGGGAGAGAGACACTAGCAGGCAGTAAGTTCTTCCACTGTCTGTTAGGCTAGTGAGTAGCTTCAACAGTGTAGACCAGTCAGATCTCTCGATGATGGCAATCAGCATTTGACAAAAACAGCTGATCACCAGGCAGCGCAGATGGAACGCAGAGGTAGACTTCAAGTGAAAAAACTCAGTAAAAGTATGGAAAAACGAAATAAACAATTGAAATAAAAGGCTATATATAACTGTGCAGATAAACTAAATGAAAGTACAAGAAATTATGGAAGAATAATCAGGAATAAAATAGTAAATATAAATAATCCGAACAAAAACACGTCAGACGGAGCGGCTTGAGCAGCCAGCGTCCCCGTTGCTATAAACTACATTCCTACAACATTTGTCTTTGTCTCTGGGGTGGACATGTGTCTGTCTCAGAGACAAACCGTTTTCTGTGCTGGAGACAGTGAAAGAACAATATAATAATAATAATAATAATAATAATAATATAATGTCAAACAGCAGGCTGCACATGTCAATGAGCCGGATCAACACACACAAGGCTGCTGGACCAGACGGCATCCCAGGACGTCTGCTCAGAGCATGTGTGGAGCAGCTCACTGGGATCTTCATGGACATTTTCAACCTGTCCCTCAGCTGTGCCAACATGTTCTAAAGCTACATCCATAGTACCAGAGCTGAAACACTCCAACCCAACGTGCCTCAATGACTACCGCCCCGTAGCACTCACAGCCATCATCATGAAGTGCTTTGAGAGACTGGTCCTGGCACACCTGAAGGACTCCCTCCCTCCCACACTGGACCCACACCAGTTCACCTATCGCAGCAACAGGAGCATAGATGATACAGTCTCCACAGCTCTGCACTCTGTGCTCTCACACCTGGACAACAATGACACCTATGAACGATTGCTGTTTGTTGACTTCAGCTCAGCATTCAACACTGTCCTCCCCTCCAGGTTAATCACCAAACTTGGAGCCCTGGGAACCGACACCGCCCTCTGTAACTGGATCATGGACTTTCTGACCAACAGACCACGTGAGGTCAGGCCACACCTGCTCCACCACTGTCACACTCAACACAGGTGTGCCACAAGGCTGTGTGCTGAGCCCCTTTCTGTACTCCCTCTTCACCCATGACTGCAGACCTGTGCATGGATTCAACTCCATCATCAAGTTCACAGATGACATCACCAACAACGATGAGACAGCCTTCAGAGAAGAGGTACAGCACCTGGTCACATGGTGCGCCGACAATAACCTGCTCCTTAACACCAGCAAGACCAAGGAGCTCATTGTGGACTTCAGGGCATTATGTGCAATATATATTTATATGTTTATACTTACATACTGTATAGTCACCATATTTATTTCTGCAAATCTCCTCAGGACTGTGCACCTCACTTCTATGTTTATACTGTATATATTTTTCGCATGTCTTTTTATACTGTGTTTTTGTTTTTTGAACTGTTATTGGTGACGTGTAGAGTGACAATAAAGGCATTCTATTCTATTCTATTCTATTCTATTCAGGAAGGAGTGAAGCAGCACACGTCACATCAACGGGATGGCTGTCCAGCGTGTCTCCAGCTTCAAGTTCCTGGGAACCCACATCTCGGAGGACTTGTCCTGGACCACCAACACCTCCAGCCTGGTCAAGAAAGCTCACCAGCGCCTCTTCCTCCTGAGGACACTCAAGGAGAACCATCTATCTTCAGCCATCCTGGTGAAGTTCTACCACTGAGTGATTTAGAGCATCCTAACCAACTGTGTCACAGTCTGGTATGGGAGCTGCTCTGTCATGGAGCACAAAGGACAGAGCATCACAGGAACTCCACTCCCTGCCGTTGAGGACGTCCAGAAGAAGCGCTGTCTGCGTCTGAAGGACTCCTCCCATAATGACAATAAAGTTGAATCTAATTAATCGAATTATTATTATTATCATTATTCTATACATATAATATTACATTCAACATACAGTATGCTGCATCTCTTCCTATTTATGGTCTTTTTTTGCTTCTGTGTAGTTTCCAGGGGCCTCACGTACAAAGACTTGAGTGGATTTCCTTCTAAAACGTGGAGCACACTCAGATCCAGAAGCACATTTCCTTTGATCATCCCAATCAAAGTGGAATGTAGCGCACATGTTGTACCGACCCCTCCATGTCCACACCCCTTTTAAATATGAAATTATATTTAAATTGACCCTGCACCTGAGATTCTCCTCTCTGCACGATCAGAAAATGAAAACATAAGAATGAGTAAGACGGAAATAAGAAGAACTTCACAGAAAGAGATTTGGAGACGCTACTCAATGTTGGTTAATGAAGCATCACGTCTGATCTGTACATTGATGGATGAACATGTTTCATCATGTGATGGTTCTTTTATATCAATGTGTGTCCAGTCCATAGCTCTGACACACAGCAGTAAACATTCTATACAGTAATAGCACAGAATTGCATGACTAGTAGTAGATAGGAAGTTATAGGACAAGAGCTCTGTGCCAGAGAAAAGACAGTGGAGGATGAGAGAGAGAAGAGAGAAGAGGACGTCCTCTGTGCATCGTCTCCCAGCAGCCTAGGCCTATAGCAGCATAACTAAGGGATGGTTTATAGTCCAGCCATAACTATAAGCTTGATCAAAAAGGAAAGTCTTAAGCCTGACCTTAAAAGTAGAGAGAGTGTCTGCCTCCCGAACCCAAACTGGGAGCTGGTTCCACAGGAGAGGAGCCTGATAGCTGAAAGCTCTACCTCACATTCTACTTTAGAACCTCTAGGAACCACAAGTAGGCCTGAACTTTGAGATGGAAGTGATCTGTTGGGATGATCTGGTACAATGAGGTCTTTAAGATACGATGGATATCTCACTTTCAAGTCTCTGTAGTAAAATATTATGATCAATAGAGTCAAATGCAGCACTAAGATCTAGCAGAACAAGTATAGAGACAAGTCCACTGTCTGAAGCCATGAGGAGATCATTGGTAACTTTAACCAGAGCTGTTTCTGTACTATGATGAACTCTAAAACCTGACTGAAACTCTTCAAACAGACCATTCTTGTTTAAGTGGTCACACAACTGATTAGCAACAACTTTTTCTAGAATTTTGGAAATAAAAGGAAGGTTGGAGTTTGGTCTATAGTTGGCTAAAACATCTGGATCTAGAGTGGCTTTCTTGAGTAAGGGCTTAATTACAGCAATCTTAAAAGACTGAGGCACATATCCTGTTAATAAAGATACATTTATCTGGTTCAATATGGAGGTGTTAATTAATGGAAAAACTTCTTTGAGCAGTTTAGTTGGGATTGGATCTAGAAGACAGGTTGATGGTTTAGATGCTGTAATTGTTGAAGAGAGCTCAAGAAGATCTACTGGGGAGAAGGATTCCAGATATTGATAAGGTCTTACAAAAGTTTCTAATGTCACTGTACTTGCATCTTTAACAGCTGTTGGAAGGATGCCTTGAATATTTTCTCTAATGCCAACAATTTTATTAGTAAAGAAGCTGATGAAGTCATTACTACTGAGGGCTAAAGGAATAGATGGCTCAACAGAGCTGTGGCTCTTTGTCAGCCTGGCTACAGTGCTGAAAAGAAATCTGGGGTTGTTCTTGTTTTCTTCTATTAATGATGAATAATATGCTGTTCTAATACTACTGAGAGCTTTTTTATAAGTTGTTAAACTATCTTTCCAGGCTATGCGAGCTTCTTCAGAATTAGTGGAATGCCAAATTCTTTCTAGCTTTCGGGCTGCCTGTTTTAAACAGCGCAACTGTGAATTATACCATGGAGCTAGCCTCCTCCTATTCATGACCTTCTTTTTCAGAGGAGCAACTAAGTTTAGAGTTGAACTAAGCGATGCTGCAGTGCCATCAACACAATAATCTATCGCTATTGCTGTCGTCAACATCATTGGTACATGGCACTGAGGTAAATAAAGAAGGAATTAATTCCTTATATCTAGTTACAGCATCATCAGATAAACATCTACTGTAATGAAATGTCTTCTCAGTTCCATTATTGTAAATTCATACATGAGGCCCCTGCTCTTTTATTTTGACAGCGCTCTTCGCCCGGACGTGACGTCATTTTCCGGGGTCGGTGGTCGCTGAGCTTCCTGTCGGACCGGAGGGTTCTCGTGTATTTATCCCCAGGTTTCCCCGGTTTATCGGAGCGGTGTGTTGGTGATGTCGGTCCGTGGTTGTCCGTCGGGGTCCCTGCTGGTCTGCCTGGCTCTTCTGGTGTCCGCGGTCCCCCCTCTGAGCGCATGGGACGCGGATCTGGAGCTGCTGGACCTGGTGGAGGAGATCCCGCAGACCTTCTACCAGTTCCTCAACCTGGACCAGGTCTGTGCTAAGTGCTGATGGCTACTCGTTTCCATGGTAACCGCACAGAACCAGCTAGCTGATTGCTAATGCTAGTCAGAGTGCCACGTACTCAGGTAACGGCGCTAGGCTAGTTAGCACTGAGTTAGCACTGAGTTAGCACTGAGCTCACGGCGGGAAGGTTAGCAGAGCTAGCTGATGCTAACAGCTGTTCAGGTGATGGAGGAACAGCTGTTATCAGAGTAGAGTTCTGGTTCCAAAGGTTCTGTTGGTTCTAGAATGAGCTCCAGGCAGTTCATCTGTCTGACCCGGTTCTGTCCTGAGACAGTAACCCTCACACACGTGGAGGTGGTTTGGTGTGAACACAGAACGAGTCCTGGGTCCACGTCCTCAGCCTGTCCCTCAACCTGTCTGTCTGTCTGTCCTGGGTCACATTAAAGACCACGTCCTCAACCTGTCTGTCTGTCTGTCCTGGGTCACATTAAAGACCACGTCCTCAGCCTGTCCCTCAACCTGTCTGTCTGTCTGTCCTGGGTCACATTAAAGACCACGTCCTCAACCTGTCTGTCTGTCTGTCCTGGGTCACATTAAAGACCACGTCCTCAACCTGTCTGTCTGTCTGTCCTGGGTCACATTAAAGACCACGTCCTCAACCTGTCCCTCAACCTGTCCCTCAACCTGTCCCTCTGTCTGTCTGTCTGTCTGTCCTGGGTCACATTAAAGACCACGTCCTCAACCTGTCTGTCTGTCTGTCCTGGGTCACATTAAAGACCACGTCCTCAGCCTGTCCCTCAACCTGTCTGTCTGTCTGTCTGTCTGTCTGTCTGTCCTGGGTCACATTAAAGACCACGTCCTCAACCTGTCTGTCTGTCTGTCCTGGGTCACATTAAAGACCACGTCCTCAACCTGTCCCTCAGCCTGTCTGTCTGTCTGTCTGTCTGTCTGTCTGTCCTGGGTCACATTAAAGACCACGTCCTCAACCTGTCCCTCAGCCTGTCTGTCTAACACCTGTCTGTCTGTCTAACACCTGTCCGTCTGTCTAACACCTGTCCGTCTGTCTGTCTGTCTGTCTGTCTGTCACCTGTCTGTCTGTCTGTCACCTGTCTGTCCGTCTGTCTGTCTAACACCTGTCCGTCTGTCTGTCTGTCTGTCTGTCTGTCTGTCTGTCACCTGTCTGTCTGTCTGTCACCTGTCTGTCTGTCTGTCTGTCTGTCTAACACCTGTCTGTCTGTCTGTCACCTGTCTGTCTGTCTGTCTGTCTAACACCTGTCCGTCTGTCTAACACCTGTCTGTCACCTGTCTGTCTGTCTGTCTGTCTAACACCTGTCCGTCTGTCTAACACCTGTCTGTCTGTCTGTCTGTCACCTGTCTGTCTGTCTAACACCTGTCTGTCTGTCTGTCTAACACCTGTCTGTCTGTCTGTCTGTCTGTCTGTCTGTCTGTCACCTGTCTGTCTGTCTGTCTGTCTAACACCTGTCCGTCTGTCTAACACCTGTCTGTCTGTCTAACACCTGTCTGTCTGTCTGTCTAACACCTGTCTGTCCGTCTGTCTAACACCTGTCTGTCTGTCTAACACCTGTCTGTCTGTCTGTCTGTCTAACACCTGTCTGTCTGTCTAACACCTGTCCGTCTGTCTAACACCTGTCTGTCTGTCTAACACCTGTCTGTCTGTCTGTCTAACACCTGTCTGTCCGTCTGTCTAACACCTGTCTGTCTGTCTGTCTAACACCTGTCTGTCTGTCTGTCTAACACCTGTCTGTCTGTCTGTCTAACACCTGTCTGGCTGTCTAACACCTGTCTGTCTGTCTAACACCTGTCTGTCCGTCTGTCTGTCTGTCTGTCTAACACCTGTCCGTCTGTCTAACACCTGTCTGTCTGTCTAACACCTGTCTGTCTGTCTAACACCTGTCTGTCTGTCTGTCTAACACCTGTCTGTCCGTCTGTCTAACACCTGTCTGTCTGTCTGTCTAACACCTGTCCGTCTGTCTGTCTAACACCTGTCTGTCTGTCTAACACCTGTCCGTCTGTCTAACACCTGTCTGTCCGTCTGTCTAACACCTGTCTGTCTGTCTGTCTAACACCTGTCCGTCTGTCTAACACCTGTCCGTCTGTCTAACACCTGTCTGTCCGTCTGTCTAACACCTGTCTGTCCGTCTGTCTAACACCTGTCTGTCCGTCTGTCTAACACCTGTCTGTCTGTCTGTCTAACACCTGTCTGTCTGTCTAACACCTGTCCGTCTGTCTAACACCTGTCTGTCTGTCTAACACCTGTCCGTCTGTCTAACACCTGTCTGTCTGTCTGTCTAACACCTGTCTGTCTGTCTGTCTAACACCTGTCCGTCTGTCTGTCTAACACCTGTCTGTCTGTCTAACACCTGTCCGTCTGTCTAACACCTGTCCGTCTGTCTAACACCTGTCTGTCCGTCTGTCTAACACCTGTCTGTCTGTCTGTCTAACACCTGTCTGTCTGTCTGTCTAACACCTGTCTGTCTGTCTGTCTGTCTAACACCTGTCTGTCCGTCTGTCTAACACCTGTCTGTCTGTCTAACACCTGTCTGTCCGTCTGTCTAACACCTGTCTGTCTGTCTGTCTAACACCTGTCTGTCTGTCTGTCTGTCTAACACCTGTCTGGCTGTCTAACACCTGTCTGTCTGTCTAACACCTGTCTGTCCGTCTGTCTGTCTGTCTGTCTAACACCTGTCCGTCTGTCTAACACCTGTCTGTCTGTCTAACACCTGTCTGTCTGTCTGTCTGTCTAACACCTGTCTGTCCGTCTGTCTAACACCTGTCTGTCTGTCTAACACCTGTCTGTCTGTCTGTCTAACACCTGTCCGTCTGTCTAACACCTGTCCGTCTGTCTAACACCTGTCTGTCTGTCTGTCTAACACCTGTCTGTCCGTCTGTCTAACACCTGTCTGTCTGTCTAACACCTGTCTGTCCGTCTGTCTAACACCTGTCTGTCTGTCTGTCTAACACCTGTCTGTCTGTCTGTCTAACACCTGTCTGGCTGTCTAACACCTGTCTGTCTGTCTAACACCTGTCTGTCCGTCTGTCTGTCTGTCTGTCTAACACCTGTCCGTCTGTCTAACACCTGTCCGTCTGTCTAACACCTGTCTGTCTGTCTGTCTAACACCTGTCTGTCTGTCTAACACCTGTCTGTCTGTCTAACACCTGTCTGTCCGTCTGTCTGTCCAGGATGCGTCAGCAGCAGAGATAAAGAAGGCGTATCGCCGGCTGTCTCTCTCTCTTCATCCTGACAAGAACAAAGATGAAAACGCTGAAACTCAGTTCCGACAGGTGAGAACATTAATCCAGGAACAGCAGCTCAGGTTAGTTTGTTTGTTGACTGTTTGCTTATTTGTCTGCAGCTGGTGTCCATCTATGAAGTCCTGAAGGACGAGGAAAGACGACGCAAGTAAGTGTCCCCTGTTTTCATGACGGCCAGCCGTCAGCCAATCAGAGCTCACAGAGCTACCTCTGGATTACCTGTGTGTGTGTTTACAGGTATGACGACATCCTGGTCAACGGGCTCCCTGATTGGAGGCAGCCGGTCTTCTACTACCGCCGGGTGAGGAAGATGAGCAACGCTGAGCTAGGCTTCCTCCTCTTCCTCATCCTCACAGTGGGACACTACGCCGTCATCTGGTCCATCTACCTGGAAAAACAGCTGGTGAGACACACTACTCCTGGACAGCCAATCACAGCACAGCACGTCATGTGACCTGACCTGAGTCCTCCATGTTTCCAGGACGAGCTCCTGAGTAAGAAGAAGAAGGAGAAGAAGAAGAAGTTCAGCTCCAAACCCGGAGAGGAGCTCAGGTGTATCAGTCAGGACCGGGCCGACAGGTACGCCCATGACATCATCACACCCATGACATCATCACACCCATGACTGTTTGTTTGTTGTTGCTTCAGAGCTCAGGACAGACCTCACTGGCAGGACATCCTCCCACTGAAGCTCAGCATCTGGATTTACCTGTCCATCAAAAACCTGCCTCACACCGTCCAGGTACGTTCACGCCTGGCCTCAACCAGTAGTCAGGGTTCTGGGACCAGAGCAGTGGGTCTAAACGGGTCAGAGTTCTGGTCTGTGTTTCAGGAGGTGAGAAGGTACTACGAGGACGTTCAGCAGATGAAGCAGCAGCAAAGAGAAGAAGCTGAAGCTGAACAGGAAGCTGCTACAAGTAAAGTGTCCTACGTGTCCTTCCAGGCTGCCGTACTTTATAATATGGCTTTAGTAAAACAGCTGTAATCATTAATCATTAGTCATTAATCATTAGTCATCAATCATTAGTCATCAATAAACATTAATCATTAATCAACATGTAGAACATTCAGTTCCAACACATTTAAAGACCAATTGTGGTGTCCTACGGCCCCTGAATGCAGCGCCAGTGTGTAGTTCAAGTCCCACGTTTCTGTAGGAGAGAAGAGACCGAAGGTGAAGAAGCCCAAGATGGAGTTTCCTGTTTACGAGTCGATGTCTCCGAGCTACGAGCAGACGACGTCCATCGAGGACATCGAGGACCAGATGGACGACTGGCTGCAGGACGGCAGGGCCAAGAAGAAGGTTATTGATCAGTTACTGATCAGTTATTAAGCTGTTATTAAGCTGTTGTTATTTAGGTGTTGGTAAGTTATTGATCGCCTATCGCTCTGATCAGCCTGCATCAACATTTGTCCTTTGTCCTCAGCCTACTGTCTGGACGGAGGACGAGGTCAGCCTCCTCAGCAGGTTGATGGCTAAATTCCCAGGAGGAGCTCCAGGCCGCTGGGAGAAGATCGCTCACGAACTGGGACGATCAGTGACAGATGTAAGTCTGAACCAGAACTGTTTCTGAACTGGTCTCACACCAGAATCACTTCCTCGTTCATCAGTCTCTGGTTCTAGACACAGAATTATACTTGAGCTCTGCAGCATAGAACTGGATTAGCTTCACCTCACAGGTGTAAGTGCTTGGTTCTTTGTCCTGAACCTCTTTAGGTCCTAGTCCTGTCTATGTCCTGAACCTCTTTAGGTCCTAGTCCTGTGTATGTCCTGAACCTCTTTAGGTCCTAGTCCTGTCTATGTCCTGAACCTCTTTAGGTCCTAGTCCTGTCTATGTCCTGAACCTCTTTAGGTCCTAGTCCTGAACCTCTTTAGGTCCTAGTCCTGTGTATGTCCTGAACCTCTTTAGGTCCTAGTCCTGTGTATGTCCTGAACCTCTTTAGGTCCTAGTCCTGTGTATGTCCTGAACCTCTTTAGGTCCTAGTCCTGAACCTCTTTAGGTCCTAGTCCTGTGTATGTCCTGAACCTCTTTAGGTCCTAGTCCTGTGTATGTCCTGAACCTCTTTAGGTCCTAGTCCTGAACCTCTTTAGGTCCTAGTCCTGTGTATGTCCTGAACCTCTTTAGGTCCTAGTCCTGTGTATGTCCTGAACCTCTTTAGGTCCTAGTCCTGTGTATGTCCTGAACTTCAACTGTTCCTGAACAACTGAATCTGTTTTCTTCAACAGGTGACAACTAAAGTCAAACAGGTGAAAGACAGCGTGAGCAACACCTCAGGTAAAGTTCTGCTGTTCCGTTTAGTGTTGGATTCTCCTGGGGTTCTACTGTTCTGTTCAGTATTGGGTTCTACTGTTCTGTTCAGTGTTGGGTTCTATTGTTCTGGTCAGTGTTAGGTTCTGCTGTTCTGTTCAGTGTTGAATTCTCCTGGGGTTCTACTGTTCTGTTCAGTATTGGGTTCTACTGTTCTGTTCAGTGTTGGGTTCTACTGTTCTGGTCAGTGTTAGGTTCTGCTGTTCCGTTCAGTGTTGGATTCTCCTGGGGTTCTACTGTTCTGTTCAGTATTGGGTTCTACTGTTCTGTTCAGTGTTGGGTTCTCCTGGGGTTGTACCGTTCTGTTCAGTGTTGTACTGTTCTAGTTTTGCTCTCTCTGTTGTGGTTCAGGCCTGGTGAAGCTGTCGGACCTAAAGAGAACGCCTCTTCCTGTGAGGTCATTTCCTGTGGATGACAATGTGATTACTCAAAGGGTGGGCGGGGACTGTGAGGAGGAAGCGGAGGAGGAGGAGTCAGGTCCGGTAGTCCGGAGGAGGAACAGAAAGTGTTCTGCACTAGCAGAAGGGGGAGAAGTGAAAGTCAGAGGTCGTCGGCAGAGAGACTTTGACCCGGTGGAGGAGGTGGAAGCAGAGCCTCAGGAGAGCAAAGAGAAGGCGGAGCCTGCCGTCTGGACTCAGAACCAACAGAAACTTCTGGAACTAGCTCTGCAACAGTTCCCCAGAGGAACCGTAGAACGCTGGGACCGGATTGCCAAGGTGGTCCCAGGAAAAACCAAGGTGAGAGGGTGAAGCAAGTATAGGTACTCAAGTGGAGGAAGACAGGTGAGAGGGCGGAGCTTATACAGGTACACAGGTGGAGGAAAACAGGTTAGGGGGCGTGGCTGTTACCAGTATGCAGGTGAAGGAAAACATGTGTGGGGTGGTGCTAATACAGGTACACAAGTGGAGGAAGACAGGTAAAGGGGTGGTGCTAGTACAGGTACACAGGTGAAGGAAGACAGGTGTGGGGTGGTGCTAGTACAGGTGCACAGGTGGAGGAAGACAGGTAAAGGGGTGGTGCTAGTACAGGTACACAGGTGAAGGAAGACAGGTGTGGGGTGGTGCTAGTACAGGTGCACAGGTGGAGGAAGACAGGTAAAGGGGTGGTGCTAGTACAGGTACACAGGTGAAGAAAGACAGGTGAGGGGGCGGTGCTAATACAGGTACACAGGTGGAGGAAGACAGGTGTGGGGCGGTGCTAATACAGGTACACAGGTGAAGGAAGACAGGTAAAGGGGTGGTGCTAGTACAGGTACACAGGTGAAGGAAGACAGGTAAAGGGGTGGTGCTAGCTCAGGTGCACAGGTGAAGGAAGACAGGTGAGGGGGCGTGGCTATTACCGGTATGCAGGTGAAGGAAGACGGGTGTGGGGCGGTGCTAATACAGTTATGCCAGTTAAGTTAAGTCAATGGACTGATCACTGTTTGACAGGTGATTGACAGGTGAGTGATAACTGATCAGGTGTATTGATTTCAGGAGGAGTGTATGATCCGTTACAAGATGCTGGCCGAGCTTGTTCAGAAGAGGAAACAGGTGAAGAGCTGATGAAAGGTCATGACCTCTGACTCCTCCTCCTCTTGCTGTGACCTCTGACCTCTTGACAGGTGAATGATCAGGTGACCCATCTCCTGGTTGGACTGATTTCCAGAGTGCATCTCACCTGCTCAGGTGTTTTCTAAAGAAGTTATGTGACCTTTGACCTCAGCTTCATGTGCCTTAGCTCCATTCAGCATGCTGCCAATCAATAAAGTATTTATTATCTGACTGCTGCGTCGTTATTAGCATCACTGAGGACAGACCGGAGGACACTGTGTCCCTCTGTGGCTTCACATCATCCCTGTCATGAGGACAATTTAGTGAGACCAAGAATCTCCCTATTCTACCCGTCTTCCCTGCCCTAGCTGTCCTCCCTCTCCTAGTTGTCCTCCTGATCCTGGCTGTCTTAACTGTCCTCCCTGTCCTAGCTGTCTTCCTGATCCTAGCTGTCCTCCCTCTCCTACCTTTCCACCCTGTCCTAGCTGTCTTCCCTGTCCAAGCTGTCTTCCTGATCCGAGCTGTCCTCCCTCTCCTAGTTGTCCTCCTGATCCTGGCTGTCTTAACTGTCCTCCCTGTCCTAGCTGTCTTCCTGATCCTAGCTGTCCTCCCTCTCCTACCTTTCCTCCCTGTCCTACCTGTCCTCCCTGTCTGTCCTAGCTGTCCTCCTGATCCTAGCTGTCTTCCCTGTCCTACCTGTCCTCCCTGTCTGTCCTCCCTGTCTTAGCTGTCCTCCCTCTCCTGTCTGTCCTCCCTGTCTGTCCTACCTGTCCTCTGAAAATTAAACAAGGGACACCTGATGGTCGGGCCGACCCGATGCGTCCCCCTTAACCCTGCTGTGGTGGTTTTAGCCTTATTTGTGTGTGAAATGATTATTTTAACTGTGATATGAACACATGAAAAAAGATTCACAAGCAACAAGTACCTCGACCAATGAGATGAGCAGGATTCCTGCTGTCAGCTCATTGGTCACAGAGACGGAGACGGCCTGGAGACGGCCTGGAGACGGCCTCGGAATAAGTTTTATATAAAGTTGTTATTTATTCATCCATTGACTTTTTACACACTATTTTTGATTTTCACTGTAATACGGGACACGTACTTTTGTAAATATAGAACGATTCCGTTTTTCAAGGACACTGTCCCTGTCCTCGCTGTCCTCGCTGTCCTCGCTGTCCTCCCTGTCCTCGCTGTCCTCTTATAATACTAAGTCTGAGTGTAACCAGTAGGAGGCAGCAGAGAGCAGCGGAGAGTCTGGAAACAGCAGAAGAAGAGGAAGGACGAAACAAACGTCCCTGCAGTTTACGGAGCTGCAGAAGAAGAAGAAGAAGCTAGAAGTTAGCGTTAGCATTAGCATTAGCATTAGCAGCGCTGTTAATCGAGATTTTCATTTCACGCGCCACTGCTTCGGTAAGTAGCTGTAAAGTATGTTGTTTAACGTTTAACGTTTATAAAACGACCGGAAGTAAAAGAGAGAGAAGCTAAAAGAAGCTAAAAGAAGCTAACTGGCTGACGTCAAGTTAGCATCAGAGCTAACGTCCAGATTTAATGGAAATCAGACGTCATCAGTTTTATTATCGATCACAGGTGTTGTCTCTGTCTGTCCTCAAGCTCTTGTCTCTCTCAATGTCTGTCCTCAAGCTCTTGTCTCTGTCTGTCCCCAGGTGTTGTCTCTCTCTGTTCCCAGCTGTTGTCTCTCTCTGTCCTCAGCTGTTGTCTCTGTCTGTCCCCAGGTGTTGTCTCTCTCTGTCCCCAGGTGTTGTCTCTGTCTGTCATCAGCTGTTGTCTCTGTCTGTCCCCAGGTGTTGTCTATCTCTGTCTGTCCCCAGGTGTTGTCTGTCTATCTCTCTCTGTCCTCAGCTGTCGTCTCTCTCTGTTCCCAGCTGTTGTCTCTCTCTGTCCTCAGCTGTTGTCTCTGTCTGTCATCAGCTGTTGTCTCTGTCTGTCCCCAGGTGTTGTCTATCTCTCTCTGTTCCCAGGTGTTGTCTCTCTCTGTCCCCAGCTGTTGTCTCTGTCTGTCATCAGCTGTTGTCTCTGTCTGTCCCCAGGTGTTGTCTATCTCTGTCTGTCCCCAGGTGTTGTCTGTCTATCTCTCTCTGTCCTCAGCTGTCGTCTCTCTCTGTTCCCAGCTGTTGTCTCTCTCTGTCCTCAGCTGTTGTCTCTGTCTGTCCCCAGGTGTTGTCTCTCTCTGTCCCCAGGTGTTGTCTATCTCTCTCTGTCCTCAGCTGTCGTCTCTCTCTGTCCTCAGCTGTCGTCTCTCTCTGTCCTCAGCTGTTGTCTCTGTCTGTCATCAGCTGTTGTCTCTCTCTGTCCCCAGGTGTTGTCTATCTCTCTCTGTTCCCAGGTGTTGTCTCTCTCTGTCCTCAGCTGTTGTCTCTGTCTGTCATCAGCTGTTGTCTCTCTCTGTCCCCAGGTGTTGTCTATCTCTCTCTGTTCCCAGGTGTTGTCTCTCTCTGTCCTCAGCTGTTGTCTCTGTCTGTCATCAGCTGTTGTCTCTCTCTGTCCCCAGGTGTTGTCTATCTCTCTCTGTTCCCAGCTGTTGTCTCTCTCTGTTCCCAGGTGTTGTCTCTCTCTGTCCCCAGCTGTTGTCTCTGTCTGTCCCCAGGTGTTGTCTGTCTCTGTCTGTCCCCAGGTGTTGTCTATCTCTGTCTGTCCCCAGCTGTTGTCTACCTCTCTCTGGACTCAGCTGTTGTCTCTGTCTGTCCCCAGGTGTTGTCTGTCTATCTCTCTCTGTCCTCAGCTGTCGTCTCTCTCTGTTCCCAGCTGTTGTCTCTCTCTGTCCTCAGCTGTTGTCTCTGTCTGTCCCCAGGTGTTGTCTCTCTCTGTCCCCAGGTGTTGTCTATCTCTCTCTGTCCCCAGGTGTTGTCTCTCTCTGTCCCCAGGTGTTGTCTATCTCTCTCTGTCCTCAGCTGTTTCTCTCTGTCCCCAGCTGTCGTCTCTCTCTGTCCTCAGCTGTCGTCTCTCTCTGTTCCCAGGTGTTGTCTATCTCTCTCTGTCCCCAGGTGTTGTCTATCTCTCTCTGTACTCAGCTGTCGTCTCTGTCTGTCCTCAGCTGTCGTCTCTCTCTGTTCCCAGGTGTTGTCTATCTCTCTCTGTCCTCAGCTGTTGTCTCTGTCTGTCCCCAGGTGTTGTCTGTCTCTGTCTGTCCCCAGGTGTTGTCTATCTCTGTCTGTCCCCAGGTGTTGTCTGTCTATCTCTCTCTGTCCTCAGCTGTCGTCTCTCTCTGTTCCCAGCTGTTGTCTCTCTCTGTCCTCAGCTGTTGTCTCTGTCTGTCCCCAGGTGTTGTCTCTCTCTGTCCCCAGGTGTTGTCTCTGTCTGTCATCAGCTGTTGTCTCTGTCTGTCCCCAGGTGTTGTCTATCTCTGTCTGTCCCCAGGTGTTGTCTGTCTATCTCTCTCTGTCCTCAGCTGTTGTCTCTGTCTGTCCCCAGGTGTTGTCTCTCTCTGTCCCCAGGTGTTGTCTCTGTCTGTCATCAGCTGTTGTCTCTGTCTGTCCCCAGGTGTTGTCTATCTCTGTCTGTCCCCAGGTGTTGTCTGTCTATCTCTCTCTGTCCTCAGCTGTCGTCTCTCTCTGTTCCCAGCTGTTGTCTCTCTCTGTCCTCAGCTGTTGTCTCTGTCTGTCATCAGCTGTTGTCTCTGTCTGTCCCCAGGTGTTGTCTATCTCTCTCTGTTCCCAGGTGTTGTCTCTCTCTGTCCCCAGCTGTTGTCTCTGTCTGTCATCAGCTGTTGTCTCTGTCTGTCCCCAGGTGTTGTCTATCTCTGTCTGTCCCCAGGTGTTGTCTGTCTATCTCTCTCTGTCCTCAGCTGTCGTCTCTCTCTGTTCCCAGCTGTTGTCTCTCTCTGTCCTCAGCTGTTGTCTCTGTCTGTCCCCAGGTGTTGTCTCTCTCTGTCCCCAGGTGTTGTCTATCTCTCTCTGTCCTCAGCTGTCGTCTCTCTCTGTCCTCAGCTGTTGTCTCTGTCTGTCATCAGCTGTTGTCTCTCTCTGTCCCCAGGTGTTGTCTATCTCTCTCTGTTCCCAGGTGTTGTCTCTCTCTGTCCTCAGCTGTTGTCTCTGTCTGTCATCAGCTGTTGTCTCTCTCTGTCCCCAGGTGTTGTCTATCTCTCTCTGTTCCCAGGTGTTGTCTCTCTCTGTCCTCAGCTGTTGTCTCTGTCTGTCATCAGCTGTTGTCTCTGTCTGTCATCAGCTGTTGTCTCTCTCTGTCCCCAGGTGTTGTCTATCTCTCTCTGTTCCCAGCTGTTGTCTCTCTCTGTTCCCAGGTGTTGTCTCTCTCTGTCCCCAGCTGTTGTCTCTGTCTGTCCCCAGGTGTTGTCTGTCTCTGTCTGTCCCCAGGTGTTGTCTATCTCTGTCTGTCCCCAGCTGTTGTCTACCTCTCTCTGGACTCAGCTGTTGTCTCTGTCTGTCCCCAGGTGTTGTCTGTCTATCTCTCTCTGTCCTCAGCTGTCGTCTCTCTCTGTTCCCAGCTGTTGTCTCTGTCTGTTCCCAGGTGTTGTCTACCTCTCTCTGTCATCAGCTGTTGTCTCTCTCTGTTCCCAGGTGTTGTCTCTCTCTGTCCTCAGCTGTTGTCTGTCTCTCTCTGTTCCCAGGTGTTGTCTCTCTCTGTCCTCAGCTGTTGTCTGTCTCTCTCTGGTCCCAGCTGTTGTCTATCTCTGTCTGTCTCCAGCTGTTGTCTCTCTCTGTCTGTCCCCAGGTGTTGTCTGTCTATCTCTGGCCCCAGGTGTTGTCTGTCTATCTCTGTCCCCAGCTGTTGTCTCTCACTGTTCTCAGCTGTTGTCTCTCTCTGTCCTCAGCTGTTGTCTATCTCTCTCTGTCCCCAGGTGTTGTCTATCTCTCTCTGTCCTCAGCTGTTGTCTATCTCTGTCTGTCTCCAGCGGTTGTCTATCTCTCTCTGTCTCCAGCTGTTGTCTATCTCTGTCTGTCCCCAGGTGTTGTCTGTCTCTCTCTGTCTCCAGGTGTTGTCTATCTCTCTCTGTCTCCAACTGTTGTCTGTCTCTCTCTGTCTCCAGCTGTTGTCTATCTCTGTCTGTCCCCAGGTGTTGTCTGTCTATCTCTGTCCCCAGCTGTTGTCTCTCTCTGTCCCCAGGTGTTGTGTATCTCTGTCTGTCCCCAGGTGTTGTCTATCTATCTCTGTCCCCAGCTGTTGTCTCTCTCTGTCCCCAGCTGTTGTCTATCTCTGTCTGTCCTCAGCTGTTGTCTCTCTCTGTCCCCAGGTGTTGTCTATCTCTGTCTGTCCCCAGCTGTTGTCTATCTATCTCTGTCCTCAGCTGTTGTCTCTCTCTGTCCCCAGGTGTTGTCTATCTCTCTCTGTCCCCAGGTGTTGTCTCTCTCTGTCCCCAGGTGTTGTCTCTCTCTGTCCCCAGGTGTTGTCTCTGTCTGTCTCCAGCTGTTGTCTGTCTATCTCTGTCCCCAGCTGTTGTCTCTCTCTGACTCCAGGTGTTGTCTGTCTCCAGCTGTTGTCTATCTATCTCTGTCCTCAGCTGTCGTCTCTGTCTGTCCCCAGGTGTTGTCTATCTCTGTCTGTCCCCAGGTGTTGTCTATCTCTCTCTGTCCCCAGGTGTTGTCTCTGTCTGTCCCCAGGTGTTGTCTATCTCTCTCTGTCTCCAGGTGTTGTCTGTCTATCTCTGTCTGTCCCCAGCTGTTGTCTCTCTCTGTCCCCAGGTGTTGTCTATCTCTCTCTGTTCCCAGGTGTTGTCTGTCTATCTCTGTCTGTCCCCAGCTGTTGTCTCTCTCTGTCCCCAGGTGTTGTCTATCTCTCTCTGTCCCCAGGTGTTGTCTATCTCTCTCTGTCTCCAGCTGTTGTCTGTCTATCTCTGTCCCCAGCTGTTGTCTCTCTCTGTCCCCAGGTGTTGTCTATCTCTCTCTGTCCCCAGGTGTTGTCTATCTCTGTCTGTCCCCAGGTGTTGTCTATCTCTCTCTGTCTCCAGGTGTTGTCTGTCTATCTCTGTCTGTCCCCAGCTGTTGTCTCTCTCTGTCCCCAGGTGTTGTCTATCTCTGTCTGTCCCCAGGTGTTGTCTATCTCTCTCTGTTCCCAGGTGTTGTCTGTCTATCTCTGTCTGTCCCCAGGTGTTGTCTGTCTCTCTCTGTCCCCAGGTGTTGTCTATCTCTCTCTGTTCCCAGGTGTTGTCTGTCTATCTCTGTCTGTCCCCAGCTGTTGTCTCTCTCTGTCCCCAGGTGTTGTCTATCTCTCTCTGTCCCCAGGTGTTGTCTATCTCTCTCTGTCCCCAGGTGTTGTCTATCTCTCTCTGTCTCCAGCTGTTGTCTGTCTATCTCTGTCCCCAGCTGTTGTCTCTCTCTGTCCCCAGCTGTTGTCTATCTCTCTCTGTCCCCAGCTGTTGTCTATCTCTGTCTGTCCCCAGGTGTTGTCTATCTCTCTCTGTCTCCAGGTGTTGTCTGTCTATCTCTGTCTGTCCCCAGCTGTTGTCTCTCTCTGTCCCCAGGTGTTGTCTATCTCTCTCTGTCCCCAGGTGTTGTCTATCTCTCTCTGTTCCCAGGTGTTGTCTATCTCTGTCTGTCCCCAGGTGTTGTCTATCTCTGTCTGTCCCCAGGTGTTGTCTATCTCTCTCTGTTCCCAGGTGTTGTCTGTCTATCTCTGTCTGTCCCCAGGTGTTGTCTGTCTCTCTCTGTCCCCAGGTGTTGTCTATCTCTCTCTGTTCCCAGGTGTTGTCTGTCTATCTCTGTCTGTCCCCAGCTGTTGTCTCTCTCTGTCCCCAGGTGTTGTCTATCTCTCTCTGTCCCCAGCTGTTGTCTCTCTCTGTCCCCAGGTGTTGTCTATCTCTCTCTGTCCCCAGGTGTTGTCTATCTCTCTCTGTCCCCAGGTGTTGTCTATCTCTCTCTGTCTCCAGCTGTTGTCTGTCTCTCTCTGTCCCCAGCTGTTGTCTCTCTCTGTCCCCAGCTGTTGTCTCTCTCTGTCCCCAGGTGTTGTCTATCTCTCTCTGTCCCCAGGTGTTGTCTATCTCTCTCTGTCTCCAGGTGTTGTCTGTCTATCTCTGTCTGTCCCCAGGTGTTGTCTATCTCTCTCTGTCTCCAGGTGTTGTCTGTCTATCTCTGTCTGTCCCCAGCTGTTGTCTCTCTCTGTCCCCAGGTGTTGTCTATCTCTCTCTGTCCCCAGGTGTTGTCTGTCTATCTCTGTCTGTCCCCAGGTGTTGTCTATCTCTGTCTGTCCCCAGGTGTTGTCTATCTCTCTCTGTCCCCAGGTGTTGTCTGTCTATCTCTGTTCCCAGGTGTTGTCTGTCTATCTCTGTCTGTCCCCAGGTGTTGTCTATCTCTGTCTGTCCCCAGGTGTTGTCTGTCTATCTCTGTTCCCAGGTGTTGTCTGTCTATCTCTCTCTGTCCCCAGGTGTTGTCTGTCTATCTCTGTCCCCAGCTGTTGTCTCTCTCTGTCCCCAGGTGTTGTCTATCTCTCTCTGTCTCCAGGTGTTGTCTGTCTATCTCTGTCTGTCCCCAGGTGTTGTCTATCTCTCTCTGTCTCCAGGTGTTGTCTGTCTATCTCTGTCTGTCCCCAGGTGTTGTCTATCTCTCTCTGTTCCCAGGTGTTGTCTGTCTATCTCTGTCTGTCCCCAGGTGTTGTCTATCTCTCTCTGTCTCCAGGTGTTGTCTGTCTATCTCTGTCTGTCCCCAGGTGTTGTCTATCTCTGTCTGTCCCCAGGTGTTGTCTATCTCTCTCTGTCTCCAGGTGTTGTCTGTCTATCTCTGTCTGTCCTCAGCTGTCGTCTCTGTCTGTCCCCAGGTGTGATGCTAGAGACATGTCCCTGCAGGTGATGCTGCAGCAGAGGATCGGTGCTGCCCAGGTGTTGCTGCAGAGGGCGGAGCTTCTGTG
>NW_028181538.1:27500-237500 GCF_963514085.1 Chelon labrosus
GTCCTCCCTTAGTTTAGAGAACCTCTGACTCATGTTCTTCCGGAACCACATGTGGGTGTTTGGGTGAGATGAGAGGATAAAACTGGAGTAATATGATCTCTGTAACTCTTTCTAAACTCACTGTCAATTCAGATAAAACGTTTCCAAGGTTTGCATTTTATTTTGGAAACTGCTGCTCTGAACTCAGCGTGAGTTTAAATGAGCGTTCAATAACGTCCATCAGAGACGCGTCCATCAGAGACGCGTCCATCAGAGACTCATATCCATCAGAGACACATATCCATCAGAGATGCGTCCATCAGAGACATATCCATCAGAGACTCATATCCATCAGAGACTCATATCCATCAGAGACTCATATCCATCAGAGACACACATCCATCAGAGACACACATCCATCAGAGACACACATCCATCAGAGATGCGTCCATCAGAGACATCCATCAGAGACACACATCCATCAGAGACGCGTCCATCAGAGACACATCCATCAGAGACACACATCCATCAGAGACACACATCCATCAGAGACATATCCATCAGAGACACACATCCATCAGAGACACACATCCATCAGAGACACACATCCATCAGAGACACATCCATCAGAGACGCGTCCATCAGAGACACACATCCATCAGAGACGCGTCCATCAGAGACGCGTCCATCAGAGACACACATCCATCAGAGACACACATCCATCAGAGACGCGTCCATCAGAGACACACATCCATCAGAGACACACATCCATCAGAGACACATCCGCAACATTAGGACAAATCAATAGTTTGGTTCTTTCTGAGCGACACTGCAGCATAATCTCAATGAGGATCACTCTAGGAGAGGAAGACCATCTAGGTCTATAAAGGAAAGACTTCACCACAAGGCCCAAAACATTCATCCACCTCAGATCAGACTGAAGAACGTCTAAAGATCCAGATCAGTCTAAAGAACGTCTAAAGATCCAGATCAGTTGAGGAACAAACAGAGATTGTCCTGAAAAAGAATGGGAAGGGAAAGGTCTGGAGAACACTTGGAATGACTCCTGAACTGAGGAACCCAACAGCAGAACCCAGTAGAACCCAGTGAGATCATGAGCTTGATAGAGTCTAATCTGAGTCTGATGATTGTACAGAGCTTCAGTCGAGGTGGACCATGACAGAAAGACAGCAGTCTAAACTCCCTGTCCACACCCGGAGACTAGACTACACCTGGAGACTAGACTACACCCGGAGACTAGACTACACCTGGAGACTGAACGACACCTGGAGACTGAACGACACCTGGAGACTGAACGACACCTGGAGACTAAACTACACCTGGAGACTAGACCACACCTGGAGACTAGACTACACAGAGACTGAACTACACCTGGAGACTGAACTACACCCAGAAACTAAACTACACCTGGAGACTGAACTACACCCAGAAACTAAACTACACCCGGACGGAAACTAAACTACACCTGGAGACTAGACTACACCTGGAGACTGAACTACACCTGGAGACTAGACCACACCTGGAGACTAGACTACACCCAGAAACTAAACTACACCTGGAGACTGAACTACACCCAGAAACTAAACTACACCTGGAGACTGAACTACACCCAGAAACTAAACTACACCTGGAGACTGAACTACACCCAGAAACTAAACTACACCCGGACGGAAACTAAACTACACCTGGAGACTAGACCACACCTGGAGACTGAACTACACCTGGAGACTGAACTACACCTGGAGACTAGACTACACAGAGACTGAACTACACCTGGAGACTAGACCACACCTGGAGACTAGACTACACCTGGAGACTGAACTACACCTGGAGACTGAACTACACCCAGAAACTAAACTACACCTGGAGACTGAACTACACCCAGAAACTAAACTACTCAACTCAACTCAACTTTATTTATAAAGCCCTTTAAAACAGCTGTGGCTGACACAAAGTGCTATACATAAAATACAACCTAAAATATAAGACATCAAACATAAGAGACAATATAAAAGCAATAGAAACAATATAAAAACAATAATAAATGATAAACAGTATTAAAATAATAATAAAACAGAACAGACAACAGGGTCTCATGCTGTGTTAAAGGCCAAAGAATAAAAATGGGTCTTAAGATGTGTTTTAAAAATGGACAGCGAAGGGGCTTGTCTGATGTGTAGGGGGAGATCGTTCCATAATTTAGGACCGGCAACAGAAAAGGCTCTATCCCCTCTGAGCCTCCGTTTGGCCCTTGGTACCTCCAGGAGCAGCTGATCAGCTGACCTGAGGCACCGGGCAGGAGTGTAAGGATGGAGCAGCTCAGAGAGGTAAGGCGGGGCGAGACCATTTAAAGATTTAAAAACAAATAAAAGAATCTTAAAATGGACTCTAAAATGCACAGGCAGCCAATGGAGAGAGGCTAAAATGGGAGTAATGTGCTCCCTCTTACGTGCTCCAGTTAAAAGGCGAGCGGCAGCATTTTGAACCAACTGGAGACGTGCGAGGGAGGATTGGCTGACTCCAAGATAAAGTGCGTTACAGTAATCCAGCCGCGAAGTAATGAAGGCGTGGATTACTGTTTCAAAATGCTTACGTGCAAGGAAAGGCTTCACCTTTGCCAGCTGCCTAAGGTGAAAGAAGCTGGACTTTACTATTGCACCAATTTGCCGGTCAAGTTTAAAATCACTATCCATCCTAAAACCCAAGTTTGTGACTATTTGCTTCCTGTAACCCACCAAGGGGCCCAAATCAACAGGAGGTGGTTTGCTGGGGCCACCGGGACTGAACACCATCACTTCAGTTTTATTTTCATTAAATTTTAAAAAGTTCAAGGACATCCAAGCTTTAATGTCCTCAAGACATAAAAGAAGCGATTTCAGGGAGAACGCATCCTTCTTTCTTAGTGGCACATAGATCTGGCTGTCATCAGCGTAACAATGAAAAAAGATCCCATGCTTTCTCAGGATGGAACCCAGGGACAGCAGGTACAATGAGAAAAGTAGGGGCCCTAAAATTGAACCCTGTGGAACCCCATATGACAGCGGAGCAGAGCGGGACTCAGAACCACCAAGGCGTATGCACATGGTCCTGTTTGCCAGGTAGGACTTAAACCAGTCCAGGGCGGTGCCAGAAATACCTACTAGGTGCTGCAATCGATGCACCAAAATGCTGTGGTCCACGGTATCAAAAGCCGAAGACAAGTCCAGAAGCAGAAGAGTCACGTAGTCTCCAGAGTCATTTGCCAGGAGGATGTCATTAAAAACTCTTAATAGAGCTGACTCTGTGCTATGCATTGTTTTAAAACCTGACTGGAAGACCTCCAGGACCTCATGCTCATCCAGAAATGATTTCAATTGAGTAAAAACAATTTTTTTTAAGAGTAAAAACAACTTTTTCCAGATTTCCCGGACGGAAACTAAACTACACCTGGAGACTAGACCACACCTGGAGACTAGACCACACCTGGAGACTAGACCACACCTGGAGACTAGACTACACCTGGAGACTGAACTACATCTAGAAACTAAACTACACCTGGAGACTAGACTACACCTGGAGACTGAACTACACCCAGGAACTAAACTACACCCAGAAACTAAACTACACCTTGAGACTGAACTACACCCAGAAACTAGACTACACCTGGAGACTGAACTACATCTAGAAACTAAACTACACCTGGAGACCTGACTACACCTGGAGACTAGACTACACCCAGAAACTAAACTACACCCAGAAACTAAACCACATCTTGAGACTGAACTACACCCAGAAACTAAACTACACCTGGAGACTGAACTACACCCAGAAACTAAACTACACCCGGACGGAAACTAAACTACACCTGGAGACAACGCTCTACCTGGAGGCAGCTGCACTAAAGACCTGCCACAGACCTTGGAGAACAATGTGGTTCAGACTGAAGACAGTGATTCTGGACGAAGGATTAAAGTCGTTTTGTTTGTGGTTCTCCTAAAACTGTTAGAACTGATTATAAATGGGAAGCTCAAAGGTCCAGAGTAGTTAATAATAATAATACTTTTTAAACATAAATTACACTATTGATCCCAGAGGGGGACTGTGTTCCTGCTGTTTGACCCATCCATTTGTTCACACAGTAGTGTGTACAGTTGGAGCACTGGGCTGCAGCCTCTAAGGACTGCACCCGGGGAGTAAGTTGGGGGTTAGGTGCTCAGGGCACGGCAGCCATGGACTCGGGGGAAGGTGAACCTGGGATCCTCCTGTCCCAAGAAGCACCTCTAACCACTACTTCACAGCTCCCCCCTAGTTGTGTGTTGTCCTGTAGTCTATGTAAACTTGGACTCAATTAGTAAATCTACCTGGTCCTCGTCTCTATAGGTGCCCCCCCCACAGACCCCCTCAGCAAGAGCATGAAAGCTCTGAGGCTGGATGGACAGTCACCTGTACGTACCATCCAGTCAGAATCAGCCAGAGACAGCAACACCACAGGATCTGGACAAGCACCTGGACTACAACAGAACCTCCATCCTAAGTCAGTACTGGCAGCAGAACACATCAAGGTGAGAGGAACCCTGGCTACCAAGTGGTATCAGATGGCCTCGGGTGGTGTCAGATTGTCTTGGGTGGTTTCAGGTGCTCTCAGATGGTCTCAGGTGGCCATAGATGAACTCAAGTAGTCTCAGGTGGCCTCAGGTAGTCTCGTATGGCCTAGGGTGGTCTCCGGTGGTCTCAGGTACTCTCAAATGGTCTCAGGTGGTCACAGGAGGTTTAGATGGTCTCAGAGGGTCTGTGTGGCCTCAGGTAGTCTATGGTAGTCTGAGATTTAGATTTAGACAATCTCAAGTGGTCTCAGGTGGATTAGATGGTCTCAGGTCGTCTACCGTAGTCTCAGATAATCAGGTGTCCTCATGTGGTTTAGACAGTGTCAGAGGGTATCAGGTAGTCTATAGGTATTCCCAGATGGTCTATAGTGGTCTCAGGTGGTTTAGATTGTCTCAGGTCGTCTACCGTAGTCTCAGATAATCAGGTGTCCTCATGTGGTTTAGACAGTGTCAGAGGGTATCAGGTAGTCTGTAGGTATTCTCAGATGGTCTATGGGAATGGCTAGTGTGACGTCATCATGTCCAAAAAAGCCACTTCCGTGTCCATTCGCTAATATTCTAACGGTTACGGTGCTCTGTCAAACTGGACTACAACGGCATTAAAATGGTGCAGATCTCTTATTACCGATTTCCCCTCAACGAAAAAGAGAAGAAGAGATGGCTGAAGTTGATACGGTAAGTTGGATCTCAAATGATGAACATTAATAACAAAAATAATAATAATAACCGGCTAGCGATTACTAGCGAGCTAACGTTAGGACCCTTGAGTTGTAGTTCGGGGTGAACTTGTCACGCCTGCAAAACGAAAAAAAAAATAAAATAAGTGGCAATTGACATCTTACATCTCAGGCTCCTTCCAACTTGCAGAACCAACTTCTATTATCAGATGTGTTGTTTAGCTTGGTCTACTAGAGTCAAAGTCAGTTTCACTTGAAAGTCTAACGATTTCCTATGCAGCACAGACACTGGCTGTGCAACATTACTGGGAGCAGTTCAAGAACGATAACCTTGAAAACACGTCGAAGTGCTGACAAAACAAACAGCTAGCAGTAGCTAGTAGTACCTAGCTAGTAACGTTAGCTCGCTAGTAATCGCTAGCCGGTTATTATTATTATTTTTGTTATTAATGTTCATCATTTGAGATCCAACTTACCGTATCAACTTCAGCCATCTCTTCTTCTCTTTTTCGTCGAGGGGAAATCGGTAATAAGAGATCTGCACCATTTTAATGCTATTGTAGTCCAGTTTGACAGAATACCGTAACCGTTAGAATATTAGCGAATGGACACGGAAGTGGCTTTTTTGGACATGATGACGTAGCGCCTAGCCATTCCCATAGTGGTCTCAGTTGGTTTAAATTGTCTCAGATGGTCTACAGAGGTCTCTGGTGGCCTTAGTTAGTATCAGATGGCCTCAGGTGGTCTCAGATGGTTTCAGTCCTTGTGTCTGTCCCTCAGATGGCAGCACAACTCCCTCCACGTCAGGCGTCAGTCTTCTTGTCTCTAATGGCGATGGAGGGGCGGAGCTTCAGCCCTGCTGATGTCATGGAGGCAGTCCAGCTGAACAGAGACTTCCCATCAGCCCTCAGGTTCCTGACTCACAGCTGTCCCATCTGTCAGGACCAGGTGTCCTTCAGCAAGGTGGGAACAAACAGCTCATTCTTCTTCTCTGCCTGTATTTCCTGTCACTCTTCTTCTCTGCCTGTATTTCCTTTCATTCTTCTTCTCTGCCTGTATTTCCTGTCACTCTTCTTCTCTGCCTGTATTTCCTGTCACTCTTCTTCTCTGCCTGTATTTCCTTTCATTCTTCTTCTCTGCCTGTATTTCCTGTCACTCTTCTTCTCTGCCTGTATTTCCTGTCATTCTTCTTCTCTGCCTGTATTTCCTGTCACTCTTCTTCTCTGCCTGTATTTCCTGTCACTCTTCTTCTCTGCCTGTATTTCCTGTCACTCTTCTTCTCTGCCTGTATAACCTGTCACTCTTCTTCTCTGCCTGTATTTCCTGTCATTCTTCTTCTCCGCCTGTATAACCTGTCACTCTTCTTCTCTGCCTGTATTTCCTGTCATTCTTCTTCTCTGCCTGTATTTCCTGTCATTCTTCTTCTCCGCCTGTATAACCTGTCACTCTTCTTCTCTGCCTGTATTTCCTGTCACTCTTCTTCTCTGCCTGTATTTCCTTTCATTCTTCTTCTCTGCCTGTATTTCCTGTCACTCTTCTTCTCTGCCTGTATTTCCTGTCACTCTTCTTCTCTGCCTGTATTTCCTTTCATTCTTCTTCTCTGCCTGTATTTCCTGTCACTCTTCTTCTCTGCCTGTATAACCTGTCACTCTTCTTCTCTGCCTGTATTTCCTGTCATTCTTCTTCTCCGCCTGTATAACCTGTCACTCTTCTTCTCTGCCTGTATTTCCTGTCATTCTTCTTCTCTGCCTGTATTTCCTGTCATTCTTCTTCTCCGCCTGTATAACCTGTCACTCTTCTTCTCTGCCTGTATTTCCTGTCATTCTTCTTCTCCGCCTGTATAACCTGTCACTCTTCTTCTCTGCCTGTATTTCCTGTCATTCTTCTTCTCCGCCTGTATAACCTGTCACTCTTCTTCTCTGCCTGTATTTCCTGTCATTCTTCTTCTCTGCCTGTATAACCTGTCACTCTTCTTCTCTGCCTGTATTTCCTACAGATCATCACGATGACCCACTGCTCCTGCTTCCTGTGTCAGGCGTGTTTTAAGGCATTTTTCTCAGCGGCCATTAAAGAGCGCAGTGTGGATCAGCTGGTCTGTCCTCAGTGTGGTCGGCCGGAGGTCAGAGGTCAGGGGGGCCTGGAGGAGTCCATGGACTACTTCAACCTGCTGGACACACAGGTGTGAAACTGTCTTAGCTGATCTCTGTTTGAGGTTCTGCTGGTTCTGATCATCTCTCTGTTTCTGTCAGATCCGTCATTTCCTGCCTCCTCAAATCCACGAACTGTTTCAGAGGAAACTCCGAGACAGAGCTCTACAGGAAATGCCCAACTTCTGCTGGTGTGCTCATGTAAGACGCCTGAGGATTAGAACACATGTAGAACCCGTCTGTATAGAACCAGGCAGGACACGCTTCATTAGGACACACACTTCATTAGAACACATGTGTATAGAACAAGGCAGGACATGCTTCATTAGAACACATGTGTATAGAACCAGGCAGGACATGCTTCATTAGGACACACACTTCATTAGAACACATGTGTATAGAACCAGGCAGGACATGCTTCATTAGAACACGTGTATAGAACCAGGCAGGACACGCTTCATTAGAACCCATGTGTATAGACCCAGGCAGGACACGCTTCATTAGAACACGTGTATAGAACCAGGCAGGACATGCTTCATTAGAACACATGTGTATAGAACCAGGCAGGACATGCTTCATTAGAACACGTGTATAGAACCAGGCAGGGCATGCTTCATTAGGACACACGCTTCGTTAGAACACACACTTCATTAGAACACATGTGTATAGAACAAGGCAGGACATGCTTCATTAGAACACACACTTCATTAGAACACGTGTATAGAACCAGGCAGGACATGCTTCATTAGAAAACGTGTATAGAACCAGGCAGGACATGCTTCATTAGAACACGTGTATAGAACCAGGCAGGACACGCTTCATTAGAACCCATGTGTATAGACCCAGGCAGGACACGCTTCATTAGAACCCATGTGTATAGAACCAGGCAGGACACGCTTCATTAGAACACGTGTATAGAACCAGGCAGGACATGCTTCATTAGGACACACACTTCATTAGAACACATGTGTATAGAACCAGGCAGGACACGCTTCATTAGAACACGTGTATAGAACCAGGAAGGACACGCTTCATTAGAACACGTGTATAGAACCAGGCAGGACATGCTTCATTAGAACACACACTTCATTAGAACACATGTGTATTGAACCAGGCAAGACATGCTTCATTAGAACACGTGTATAGAACCAGGCAGGACATGCTTCATTAGAACACACACTTCATTAGAACACATGTGTATAGAACCAGGCAGGACATGCTTCATTAGAACACGTGTATAGAACCAGGCAGGACATGCTTCATTAGAACACATGTGTATAGAACCAGGCAGGACATGCTTCATTAGAACACGTGTATAGAACCAGGAAGGACACGCTTCATTAGAACACGTGTATAGAACCAGGAAGGACACGCTTCATTAGAACACGTGTATAGAACCAGGAAGGACACGCTTCATTAGAACACGTGTATAGAACCAGGCAGGACACGCTTCATTAGGACACGTGTATAGAACCAGGCAGGACACGCTTCATTAGAACACGTGTATAGAACCAGGAAGGACACGCTTCATTAGAACACGTGTATAGAACCAGGCAGGACATGCTTCATTAGAACACATGTGTATAGAACCAGGCAGGACATGCTTCATTAGAACACGTGTATAGAACCAGGCAGGGCATGCTTCATTAGGACACACGCTTCATTAGAACACATGTGTATAGAACAAGGCAGGACATGCTTCATTAGAACACACACTTCATTAGAACACATGTGTATAGAACGAGGCAGGACATGCTTCATTAGAACACGTGTATAGAACCAGGCAGGACATGCTTCATTAGAACACGTGTATAGAACCAGGCAGGACATGCTTCATTAGAACACGTGTATATAACCAGGCAGGACACGCTTCATTAGGACACACACTTCATTAGAACACGTGTATAGAACCAGGAAGGACACGCTTCATTAGAACCCATCTGTATAGAACCAGGCAGGACACGCTTCATTAGGACACACACTTCATTAGAACACACTAGTGCAGTGCCCGTCAGAAGTATGTATTCCTATAGTGGGAGCCTACAGGTGCGGTGTATGAGGATTAGTGGAAATATTAGAGCGGAGAAAACCTATTTTACTGATATATTTTACATTTCTTATCCAAACAACGTCAAACTTAGCAGTGCACATCTTCGTGCCCGTAGCGAGACACCTGCCCAGTTTCAAATCAATCGGGCCAACGGTTCGCGAGCTATGCGTGCCACAGACAAACAGACACACAGACAGACGCTCCTTGCATTATTAGATAGATGTGTATAGAACCAGGCAGGACATGCTTCATTGGAACACGTGTATAGAACCAGGAAGGACACGCTTCATTAGAACACGTGTATAGAACCAGGAAGGACACGCTTCATTAGAACACGTGTATAGAACCAGGCAGGACATGCTTCATTAGAACACATGTGTATAGAACCAGGCAGGACATGCTTCATTAGAACACGTGTATAGAACCAGGCAGGGCATGCTTCATTAGGACACACGCTTCGTTAGAACACACACTTCATTAGAACACATGTGTATAGAACAAGGCAGGACATGCTTCATTAGAACACGTGTATAGAACCAGGCAGGACATGCTTCATTAGAACACGTGTATAGAACCAGGCAGGACACGCTTCATTAGAACCCATGTGTATAGACCCAGGCAGGACACGCTTCATTAGAACACACACTTCATTAGAACACGTGTATAGAACCAGGAAGGACATGCTTTATTAGAACCCATGTGTATATAACCAGGAAGGACATGCTTCATTAGAACACACACTTCATTAGAACACGTGTATAGAACCAGGAAGGACATGCTTCATTAGAACACACACTTCATTAGAACACGTGTATAGAACCAGGCAGGACATGCTTCATTAGAACACATGTGTATAGAACCAGGCAGGACATGCTTCATTAGAACATGTGTATAGAACCAGGCAGGGCATGCTTCGTTAGGACACACGCTTCGTTAGAACACACACTTCATTAGAACACATGTGTATAGAACCAGGCAGGACATGCTTCATTAGAACACACACTTCATTAGAACACATGTGTATAGAACCAGGCAGGACATGCTTCATTAGAACACGTGTATAGAACCAGGCAGGACATGCTTCATTAGAACACGTGTATAGAACCAGGCAGGACACGCTTCATTAGAACCCATGTGTATAGACCCAGGCAGGACACGCTTCATTAGAACACACACTTCATTAGAACATGTTTATAGAACCAGGCAGGCCACGCTTCATTAGAACACACACTTCATTAGAACACACGTGTATAGAACCAGGCAGGACACGCTTCATTAGAACCCATGTGTATAGACCCAGGCAGGACACGCTTCATTAGAACACACACTTCATTAGAACATGTTTATAGAACCAGGCAGGACACGCTTCATTAGAACACACACTTCATTAGAACACATGTGTATAGGTCACAGAGGTCTGGGTTAGGACCACGGGAACACCTGGAACCTAACTTCTGGTGTGGTCGTCATGGTAACAGAACGTTGTGTGTTCCAGTGTTCGTTTGGGATGCTCCATGAGGCCGACAGGCTGAGGATGGACTGTCCCAGCTGTAAGAAGAGTACCTGTTCTCAGTGCAGATCAGCTGTAAGACACCACGACAACACAACAACACCACAACAACAACACACTAACACAACAACACACTAACACCACAACAACAACACACTAACACAACAACACACTAACACAACAACACACTAACACCACAACAACTACACACTAACACCACAACACACTAACACCACAACACACTAACACAACAACACACTAACACCACAACAACAACACACTAACACAACAACAACACACTAACACCACCACAACAACAACACACTAACACCACAACACACTAACACAACAACACACTAACACCACAACAACACAACAACAACACACTAACACCACCACAACAACAACACACTAACACCACAACAACACACTAACACAACAACACACTAACACCACAACAACAACACACTAACACCACAACAACACAACACACTAACACCACAACAACACACTAACACCAGAACAACAACACACTAACACAACAACAACAACACACTAACACAACAACACACTAACACAACAACAACAACACACTAACACAACAACACACTAACACAACAACAACAACACACTAACACAACAACAACAACACACTAACACAACAACAACACACTAACACAACAACAACACACTAACACTAACACAACAACAACACACTAACACAACAACAACACACTAACACAACAACACACTAACACTAACACAACAACACACTAACACTAACACAACAACACACTAACACAACAACAACAACAACAACAATACACTAACACAACAACACACTAACACAACAACACAACAACAACAACAACACACTAACACAACAACAACACACTAACACTAACACAACAACAACACACTAACACAACAACAACACACTAACACAACAACACACTAACACAACAACAACAACACACTAACACAACAACAACAACACACAACAACAACAACACACTAACACAACAACAACAACACACTAACACAACAACAACAACAACACACTAACACAACAACAACAACACACTAACACAACAACAACAACAACACACTAACACAACAACAACAACACACTAACACAACAACAACAATACACTAACACAACAACACTAACACAACAACAACAACACACTAACACAACAACAACACACTAACACAACAACACACTAACACACTAACCCTGCAGTGCCCTGAGACCAGCCCCTGACCAGCCTCTATGTTCTACAGTGGTCTCCTCAGCATCAGGGATTGTCCTGTGACCAGTTCAGAGTTTGGCAGCAGCAGAACCAACCGGACCTCCACAGAACAACCCTGCTCTACAACAGCATTGGTACGAGAACACCTACACCACCAGGTTCTGACCCAGGTTCTGCAGGGAATCACAGGACCTTCATCATCTTTAGCTCTGCTCCAACAGCACAAACAAGACTCTTTCTGGTTTTTCTTCTGTTCTCTTTGTTTGGTTCTCCTCTGGTTCTCTTCTGGTTCTTCTTAAATGATCAATAACATCATCAGTTCCACCTATATTGGTTCTGATAGTGTTGTACAGCGTCTGACAGAACCAACGCGAACAAACATATTTATTGTTGTCAACCTTAGATTCTAGTGTTGAAACCACGGCCATCACTTTAACAGAACCCTACACTAATGAGGTCTAAGATAAGGTCTACTGTGGTCTGATGCGGTCTACTATGATCTGATGAAGTCTACTGTGATCTGATGACGTCTGATGAGGTCTACTGTGATCTGATGAGGTCTGATAAGGTCTACTGTGGTCTGATGCGGTCTGATGAGGTCTGATGAGGTCTACTATGATCTGATGAAGTCTACTGTGGTCTGATGACGTCTGATGAGGTCTACTGTGATCTGATGAGGTCTGATAAGGTCTACTGTGGTCTGATGCGGTCTGATGAGGTCTGATGAGGTCTACTATGATCTGATGAAGTCTACTGTGGTCTGATGACGTCTGATGAGGTCTACTGTGATCTGATGAGGTCTGATAAGGTCTACTGTGGTCTGATGCGGTCTGATGAGGTCTGATGCGGTCTGATGAGGTCTGATGAGGTCTACTATGATCTGATGCGGTCTACTGTGGTCTGATGCGGTATGAGCAAAATCTTATATCACGGTATGAGTAATTTCATATCACGGTAACGGTATATATCGCAGTATGTTTTTTTTCCCCTGTAAATTCAATTAATGGCTTAAAATAACCATACTGACGCACTTGATCATTTTCCTCTTCTATTTTTATTTGCTCACAGCAGCATAACATTATTTTAAAGAAAATATCTTTTGGCTTTCATAATACTGCTTCGCATGTTTTAACTTTAAGTGGTGGAAGAGGTTACCAGTGTTTCCACCTCCAGCAGCAACAGTCGCGCGACACTCTTTGCAGAGTATCAGTTTTTGTTCGTTGTCGGATTTTCTAAATCCGAAAAAAAGTTCCACACAACAGACGTAGCGCCCCTTTTCGGAACGAGTTCCTCCTCCTCTTCGTCACAGGTGGGTCGGGCTGCCTCCGTTTCCTCGTGACGTTCACTCTCCGCCTCCGCCATGATTGTTATCACTCAGGTGAAGCTGTTTCTTCTTCGTCGTGCTCATGCAACCACGCCAAGCAGTCTGCTGCAAAGCCTGCAGCACCCCGTGTGTCGAGGCGGTGTAATTACAGTGACTCAGAGAGACGCCGCAGACATCTGCTCTTTCTCCGGTATAAACGGTATTACACAATCTCTACCAGTAGACACTTTATACCGTCACAAGGTATAATACTGTCATACCGCCCAACCCTACGGTCTACTGTGGTCTGATGAGGTCTACTGTGGTCTGATGAGGTCTACTGTGATCTGATGTGGTCTACTGTGATCTGATGTGGTCTACTGTGGTCTGATGTGGTCTGATGCGGTCTACTGTGGTCTGATGCGGTCTACTGTGATCTGATGACGTCTAATGACGTCTACTGTGGTCTGATGAGGTCTAATGAAGTCTACTGTGATCTGATGAGGTCTAATGACGTTTACTGTGGTCTGATGCGGTCTACTGTGATTTGATGAGGTCTAATGACGTCTACTGTGATCTGATGCCGTCTACTGTGGTCTGATGAGGTCTACTGTGATCTCATGCGGTCTACTGTGGTCTGATGAGGTCTACTGTGATCTCATGCGGTCTACTGTGGTCTGATGAGGTCTACTGTGGTCTGATGAGGTCTACTGTGATCTCATGCGGTCTACTGTGGTCTGATGAGGTCTACTGTGATCTGATGCCGTCTACTGTGGTCTGATGAGGTCTACTGTGATCTCATGCGGTCTACTGTGGTCTGATGAGGTCTACTGTGATCTCATGCGGTCTACTGTGGTCTGATGAGGTCTACTGTGGTCTGATGAGGTCTACTGTGATCTCATGCGGTCTACTGTGGTCTGATGAGGTCTACTGTGATCTCATGCGGTCTACTGTGATCTGATGAGGTCTAATGACGTCTACTGTGATCTGATGAGGTCTAATGACGTCTACTGTGATCTGATGCCGTCTACTGTGGTCTGATGCGGTCTACTGTGATCTGATGAGGTCTACTGTGGTCTGATGAGGTCTACTGTGATCTGATGCCGTCTACTGTGGTCTGATGAGGTCTACTGTGATCTGATGAGGTCTACTGTGATCTGATGCTGTCTACTGTGATCTAATGAGGTCTACTGTGATCTGATGAGGTCTACTGTGGTCTGATGAGGTCTACTGTGATCTCATGCGGTCTCCTGTGATCTCATGCGGTCTACTGTGGTCTGATGAGGTCTACTGTGATCTCATGCGGTCTACTGTGGTCTGATGAGGTCTACTGTGATCTCATGCGGTCTACTGTGGTCTGATGAGGTCTACTGTGATCTCATGCGGTCTACTGTGATCTGATGAGGTCTAATGACGTCTACTGTGATCTCATGAGGTCTAATGACGTCTACTGTGATCTGATGAGGTCTAATGACGTCTACTGTGATCTGATGAGGTCTAATGACGTCTACTGTGATCTGATGAGGTCTACTGTGATCTGATGCCGTCTACTGTGGTCTGATGCGGTCTACTGTGGTCTGATGAGGTCTACTGTGATCTGATGCCGTCTACTGTGATCTGATGAGGTCTACTGTGATCTGATGAGGTCTACTGTGATCTGATGCCGTCTACTGTGGTCTGATGAGGTCTACTGTGATCTGATGCCGTCTACTGTGGTCTGATGAGGTCTACTGTGGTCTGATGAGGTCTACTGTGATCTGATGCCGTCTACTGTGGTCTGATGCCGTCTACTGTGGTCTGATGAGGTCTACTGTGATCTGATGAGGTCTACTGTGATCTGATGCGGTCTACTGTGATCTGATGAGGTCTACTGTGGTCTGATGCCGTCTACTGTGGTCTGATGAGGTCTACTGTGGTCTGATGAGGTCTACTGTGATCTGATGCCGTCTACTGTGATCTGATGCCGTCTACTGTGGTCTGATGAGGTCTACTGTGATCTGATGAGGTCTACTGATGTGCTCCTGTGTCCTCAGAGTGTCCAAACTGCCAGTTCGTCTTCAGCCTGTCTAAAGGAGGATGTCTTCACTTCACCTGCAGTCAGTGTCAGCATCAGTTCTGTGGTGGCTGCAGTCAGCGCTTCACTCTGGGATCTGTAAGTTCATGACCTTCACTTCAGTTCAAACTGCTTCCTGTTTATGTACGACCAATCACTGCAGTGGAGGAGAAATACCTGACCTCACCTGTTTCCGATGGAGTGACTGAACTCTTTGTGTCTTCAGGCTTGCAGCTTCTCGGCTGACTGTGGATCCAAAGGTCTTCATGCCCACCACCCCAGAGACTGTCTGTACCACCTGAGAGACTGGAGCGTGGGCCGCCTACACATGCTGCTACAGGTGAGAAACACCTGAGACAAATGCCATACCCAGCCACTGCAGGTGTTTTAGTACTGATGAAGTGGACCTTGTCTCTAGTATTACAGAGTCTCTCCGTCCTTGTTGGAACCATCCAGAGACCACTCATCTGACACTAAGGTTACAGGTGAGGCCTCGTCCTTTTTACCTGGTTCACAGTCTCCCAGTTTGAGTGACAGGTGTGTTCATGTTCCAGGATCGTGTTCGGTTTTGGAGCTGAGAGACGATGGCAGCAGACGAGAGGAGCCCTGTGGACGCCCAGCTCTACCTGAGTACAGAGGATACTGCCAGTAAGACCTCAGCTCCAGTAAGACCACCAGTCTGGTCCTGTTAAAACCAATCAGCTGTGTACCTGTCCAGGTGTCTCAGGTGTCTTCACCCGTCTCTTGTGACAGGTTGCATTATAAGGAGCGTTTGGTGGAGCTGATCAACCGTTGCCGTGCCGACCCAGCGGTCCTCTTCAGTCCAGATGAGATGATCGCAGAGCTGCAGCGTTGGAACGTTGCCGTGCCGACCAGGAAAGCAGATGAACCGGAGGTGTTGTACGCACACCGCCTCCGTATGGTCAGTGACATCATCATCTACCTGGTTTACCTGTTGTTATTATTTACCTGTCGTGGTTATTTTATTTTTACAGATGTTTTCTGCAGAATAATCAAGATGAACGTGTTTGTTCCCTTCAGCCAATCACAACGCAGCTCTCTGTCTCTGCAGACGCTGACCAATAGAGTTCCTCTCAGGAAGCAGCGCCTTTCTCCAATCCAGCTCAACAATGGCGTCTGTCCTGTGGGTCCCTCTTTGGCTCCACCTCTTCACCTGCTGCTGAGCGAGTGACTCGTCCTTGGCCCAACATGGCTGCCGTCTGTAACCTCTCACTCATAACCAGGGTGGTTGATGCGTTGGGGGCGGAGCCTCCATGCTGAAAATGAAAGGTAGCTTCAGCTGCTTACTTCTGATTGGACAATGTGGAGACATCCAGAGGCGCTGATGAAAAGGGACAAAAGATGAGCAGCCAATCAGAGTTCAGAACTGAACCTCATCGCGGATGCTAACGATGCTAACAAGCTACTTCTCAGTATCTCAGAATCCCTTTCTGATTGAGCCGTACATTCACTTCCTGTTTCAGTTCGCTGCACTTTAACTGTTCAACTGTTACGTAAATAAATTATATCTTAATGCATTCATCTCCTTGGTTTCCATGACGACCTGCTGCTGTAAAATAAGTAAACGGTTAAAAATGTTTTTAATGGTTTCTTACAGTGAATGAGGTTCATCAAACATTTAAGGCCTGCAGTAGGTACCACCTGAAGTACCACCTGACGTACCGCCTGACGTACCGCCTGAAGTACCGCCTGACGTACCGCCTGACGTACCGCCTGACGTACCGCCTGAAGTACCGCCTGAATTACCGCCTGACGTACCACCTGACGTACCGCCTGAAGTACCGCCTGAAGTACCGCCTGACTTACCGCCTGACGTACCGCCTGACGTACCGCCTGACGTACCGCCTGAATAACCGTCTGAATTACCGTCTGAATTACCGCCTGACGTACCGCCTGACGTACCGCCTGAATTACCGCCTGATGTACCGTCTGAATTACCGCCTGACGTACCGCCTGAAGTACCGCCTGAAGTACCGTCTGAATTACCGTCTGAATTACCGCCTGACGTACCGCCTGAAGTACCGTCTGAATTACCGCCTGACGTACCGCCTGAAGTACCGCCTGAAGTACCGTCTGAATTACCGTCTGAATTACCGCCTGAATTACCGCCTGACGTACCGCCTGACGTACCGTCTGAATTACCGCCTGACGTACCGTCTGAATTACCGCCTGAATTACCGTCTGACGTACCGCCTGAAGTACCGTCTGAATTACCGCCTGACGTACCGCCTGAATTACCGCCTGACGTACCGCCTGACGTACCGCCTGAATTACCGCCTGACGTACCGCCTGAAGTACCGCCTGACGTACCGCCTGAAGTACCGCCTGAAGTACCGCCTGAAGTACCGTCTGAATTACCGCCTGAAGTACCGCCTGACGTACCGCCTGACATACCGCCTGAAGTACCGTCTGAATTACCGCCTGACGTACCGCCTGAAGTACCGTCTGAAGTACCGTCTGAATTACCGCCTGACGTACCGCCTGAATTACCGCCTGACGTACCGCCTGAAGTACCGCCTGAAGTACCGTCTGAATTACCGTCTGAATTACCGCCTGAATTACCGCCTGACGTACCGCCTGACGTACCGTCTGAATTACCGCCTGACGTACCGTCTGAATTACCGCCTGAATTACCGTCTGACGTACCGCCTGAAGTACCGTCTGAATTACCGCCTGACGTACCGCCTGAATTACCGCCTGACGTACCGCCTGACGTACCGCCTGAATTACCGCCTGACGTACCGCCTGAAGTACCGCCTGACGTACCGCCTGAAGTACCGCCTGAAGTACCGCCTGAAGTACCGTCTGAATTACCGCCTGAAGTACCGCCTGACGTACCGCCTGACATACCGCCTGAAGTACCGTCTGAATTACCGCCTGACGTACCGCCTGAAGTACCGTCTGAAGTACCGTCTGAAGTACCGCCTGAAGTACCGCCTGACGTACCGCCTGACGTACCGCCTGAATTACCGTCTGAAGTACCGCCTGACGTACCGCCTGACGTACCGCCTGAAGTACCGCCTGAATTACCGTCTGAAGTACCGCCTGACGTACCGCCTGAAGTATTGCCTGAAGTATTGCCTGAAGTATCGCCTGAATTCAGATTCAGATTCAGAAAACTTTATTTGTCCCCGGGGGACAATTTAAGGGTGACCACCTGACGTACCACCTGCAGTGTCACCCGTCGCCCTGATGTCTTGTTGAGGTCATCCTCATAAACGAACCCAGTAGTCTGAATGTTTCTAACAAACTTTATTTATTACAAAGTATAAACATGAAGACACCACATCCATCAGCAGCGTTGGTCACTCCTTCGGAGGTGGAGCATCGTCTCTGATTGGCTGGAAGGAGGCGATCTCTCTGACGACCCTATCGCCGACTGTCTTGCTGTTGGCTGCTACGATCCTCCTGGACATCAGGTCCGCCTCTCCTCCTGAACACAGAGTGTCAGTGAGAAGCCCTGGGCAGGTAAACAGGTGACTGTGTCAGGATCGGAGCATCTTTACCTTCCACATCCATCAGAACTCCTCCAGCCTCAGAGACGATCACTGACCCCGCCGCCACGTCCCAAACGTGGATCCCGATCTCGTAGTAGGCCTCAACACAACCCGACGCCACCAGACACATGTTGATGGCTGCAGTGCCGGCGCCACGCACCCTGGGACAGATGTCCACATTTACTCTGTCAAAGATACGTTTATGCCACAACATTAGGAACACGGTGGCGGCCTTACCCGTGTACTGGGATGCTCAGGATATTTCTCAGGCTGCAGAAGATTTTGTCGACAGCTTCAGGAGCTCTAGAGGATCCGAACTCTGTGGCTATGATGGCTTGTTTGATGTCTGACAAGAACCACAGGTAAGAAGCGTTCAACAAATCCTTTCATGGTTTGTTTTGGAGGATGTGATATTGATGTTATTGTTCACTGACCTCTCTGGTCAGAAACCTGAAGCGGTTCTCCATTACAGAACGCCCCCTTCCCCTTCCTCGCTGTGTACATCTTATCGTCAAGACAACTGTAGACCACGCCGAACTCCATCTGAGCGCAAAGTCGAGATGGTTAGAATAGGGTGGTACCCAGAGTAGAGTGAATTCAGGAGGTTCTACTTCAGGAACATTACCAGGAGTCTGACCTGTTTGTTGACAGAGAATCCGATGGAAACGGCAACGAAAGGAAACCTGAAAGAAAAACAGCTGTTTACATCAAAACTACCAGACCTCAGACCAGCTGATACACGCCAGAGAATAATTAGTTATTAACATGTTAATAACACGTCCAGATGATGACGATAAAAATAAAAGATGAAGTTTAAATGTTTTGAAATAAAACTCACGCGTGGACGAAGTTGGTTGTTCCGTCGATGGGATCGATGATCCAGGTAGGAGCGTCTGTCAGGACACAAGGTTCACCTGCAGCCACTGACTCCTCCCCTATGAACCTGACGGACACATGATGATACGTCATCAGGCTCCATGTTGCTGTTGGCTCCAACACACGGAGATTCCAACTAACAGAAGAGTACGGTGGACGTCATGTGACCTGTGGCCTCATGTACTAACAGTTGCGTAGATTTCCTTCTAAATCATGACGTAAGTTCAGATTTAGAAGCATTTCGAAGCACATTTCCTTTGTACATCCCGATTGAACGTACCCGACTCCTCCCTGTCCACGCCCCTTTTAAATATGCAAATCCATGTCCACGCCCCCTTTAAATATGCAACTCCTTGTCCACGCCCATTTTAAATATGGAAATTATATTTAAATTGACTCTGCACCTGAGATTCCCATCTCTGCGCGATCAGAAAACAAAAACATAAGAATGAGGAAGACGGGAAAGAAGAAGAACTTCACAGAAAGAGAATTGGAGACCCTGCTCACTGGAGTGGAGATGTGTAAAATGTGTTCTTTGGCACGCTGCCACAATGTTTACTTGCATTTGCGCATCACGTATGATCTGCACACTGATCGAATGAAAATGTTTCCTGTTGACATTTACAAATTCATGCGATGGCGCTTTTATAGCAATGTGTGTGCAGTCGATAGCTCCGATTACATTCAGAAAACCGTCTCTCGCTGCAAATTGCTCTTTAATGTTGACCTGTTCAGATGCATTGTATGGGAATCTGATATACCTGGCTGACATGCGGATAATTCCGTCCCACATGGCTGGCATGGCTCTGCTCAGGGTCGACCGGCACAGTCCCGATCGGTCGGAGTAATAGTTTTCACATTGATGACAGTTTCCCGGCATCACCTCTAAGTGTCTCCAAAGGATCGACATCTGTAGAATCCTACTTACGCCAGCCACGTCGTTGGCGTAGCCACGTACAAAATTCCCGGACATTTCACTCTTGATACATCTGAACTTTTACGTGAGCGAGTACTTACGTAACGTTTTTGTACTTAAGCAACGTTCGTACATGAGGCCCCTGGTCCTGATCTTCATGGTGGTCGTCACGGTCTCTTGACGATGGTTCTAATCTTAAACGAGTCTTTTCATCTCAACACTAATTAACTCAAAGATCATCAGGCATAGAAACGATCAGAGTCAGATTCATTCATTCATTATCAGTAGAGAGGGCGGGGCTACCTGTGAGTAGAGAATTTCTCCTTCACTGATTGGATGATGAGTTGCTCCACCTTCTGATCTGTTTGTGTCACCAGGTCAACAGACGAACTCTTGGTCGTCACCTTCCTGTCGTCACTCAGAGCGTCACGCACCACCTGATCAATACATCAATCACACGTTCACCTGCAGCCCCTCATCAACTCAGTCTGATCATTCACGTGTTCATCGACCACAGGAAACCACATTAACGCAGGCCTTAAAGTATTCTGGCACCGTGCCGGATCTCCGGCGTGAGGCGTTTGACTGCGATTTAAAAATAAATAAATAAATAAATAAACTTGTTGCTGTGGGTTATTGTCAGGCTCCAGTCAGTGGAGTTCGCTGACCAATGGAATCAGAGGAAACCATCTTTCTCTCCTAACCAAACTAATATTACAGCCAATCATAAGTAGGGTGATAAAATGCTTTGACTAAACTGTTTTAAATCATCAGTCAGTTACATGAACACCAGGTTTATCAGCAGAGTTTAACAAACGTCTGAGAAGCTCATGAAGTTTGTTTTCTCTTCATGTTGCCGAAGCCTCTATAGAACATGGACAGAGGTCTGAATGTTCTGGTTCACTTCTATGATGATGATGATGATGATGATGTCAGAGTAATAACACAACATCATACAAACAGGGAAGTTAATATCAGCAATGCTTCAGCACTGATGCTGGAACCGAAAGACGTCCTGAAACAAGAAACCAGTAGTAACCGGTAGTAACCAGTATTAACCAGTATTAACCAGTATTAACCAGTATTACCCAGTGTTAACCAGTAGTAACCAGTATTAACCAGTAGTAACCAGTATTACCCAGTATTACCCAGTATTAACCAGTATTAACCAGTAGTAACCAGTATTACCCAGTATTACCCAGTATTACCCAGTATTAACCAGTAGTAACCAGTAGTAACCAGTATTACCCAGTATTACCCAGTATTAACCAGTATTAACCAGTATTAACCAGTATTAACCAGTATTACCCAGTAGTAACCAGTATTACCCAGTATTACCCAGTAGTAACCAGTAGTAACCAGTAGTAACCAGTACTAACCAGTAGTAACCAGTAGTAACCAGTATTACCCAGTATTACCCAGTATTAACCAGTAGTAACCAGTAGTAACCAGTATTACCCAGTATTACCCAGTATTACCCAGTGTTAACCAGTAGTAACCAGTAGTAACCAGTGTTAACCAGTATTAACCAGTATTACCCAGTATTAACCAGTAGTAACCAGTAGTAACCAGTATTACCCAGTATTACCCAGTATTACCCAGTGTTAACCAGTAGTAACCAGTAGTAACCAGTGTTAACCAGTATTAACCAGTATTAACCAGTATTAACCAGTGTTCTACTGGACAGTTATCAGTTATCAGAGGTCTTTATTTGTTCTGAACAGCTGGTTTAGAATCACAGTATTATCCTTTTAAAAAAGGCCTTAAGACTCATCTTTTTATAAAAGCCTATGGCTAAAACTGCTATTTTTAATGTCTAGTTTTAAAGTCTTTATGTTGTTTTATGTGCATTGTAGCACTTTGAGGTCATTGCTTTGATGTAAAGTGCGTTATAAATAAAATTTATTTTATTATTTATTATAACCCTATTTATAATCAGTTAGAGCTGTAACTGATTATAAATAGCTTTTTATATAAATGGTCCTTTACTGATTGAAATGGTTGTTAACTGAATAATTCCTCAGATTAATTATCCTGATGCTCTCTAACATCTAACTGAATAATTCCTCAGATTAATTATCCTGATGCTCTCTAACATTATGACCTTTAGTTTCTAACAATCATTCAGATCACTGGTGGAGCCGTGATGCATCTGGAGGTGTGAGGTATCTCACTCTGTGACGCTGCTTAAAGCTCTAATCTCTATTTACACAGACCTTTAATTTCTAAAAATCATATTTTAGATTGTAGATCATCTCGTACTCTGTGTAGCACAATACCAAAAAGTTGTTTGTAAAATGTCCTAGCGTATTCGTCAGACCCACTGTGCCCCCGCCGCCCGGAAAAAAGTTCAGACTCAGGATTTTTTTTTTTACTTTAAGCCCTGTTAACGTCAAAACTGCAAGATGTGATTAAAAGGGTCACAGGTCAGGGACAGGGACAGGGATCAGGGGTCCCGGGTCAGGACGAGGGTCAGGTAGTAACCCTCATCCAGAGTCCAGAGTTCATGTCAACATCAGCTGTTAGAGACTCAAGAATCAAACTGCATCATCATCATCATCATCATCATCTTCAGGACCTCCAGACTCCAACATCAGACACCTGAGCCCACCTCTATAAGGAACAAGAACTCCTTCAAAATAAAAGCTGCAGGTGAAGCAGCTTCTCTCACCTCTCCAGCTTTCCGTGCCACAGCAACAGCGTGATCCATGGCGCTCTGCCAGGCGTCGGCCATGTTGGAGGAGGAGCTACAGGGAGAAGAGACAGACTGAAGTAAACAAACAAACACTAACGGGTTAATTCCATTCAATTCAATTTTACTTCAAAAGCCCCCAGAGTAGCACAAAGAGTCTCCTTTAAGAGGAAGGAACCTTGAACAGAACCACATCCAGAACCAGAACCAGTTCATCTGCATCTGCTTGAGGCCGAGTAGAGACAGAAAAAACATCGATCTGACTAAAGTAGAATCTGATCGTGATACAAATATAGATGATGATGAATCTAAATAAAGCTGTTAGTGACAGTTGTTCCAATTATATATATGTACGTCTCAAGATGCTTTAGAACCCGGCCTGAAACCCCCAGAGCAGCCTGAAGGCGACGGTGGAAGGAAAAACTCCCTTTTAACAGGAAGAAACCTTGAGCAGAACCCAGCTCATATGGAGGAACCCATCTGCCTAAGGCCAGCCGGGTACAGACAGAAGAAAGAGAGAAGAGAACAGCAAGATAAACATACGTCTGTCATAGATACACATATCTGACAGGTCAGTTATCTGCTGTAATGACTGAACACAAGAGGAATCAATCAGTAGGGCAGTTAACCTGCTGGACAGTAGCAGCACACAACGTACAGGAGCTCAGACAGGGGTTCTGCAGGTTTGAGCAAGTGAAGTTTAAGACCTTTTTAAGACCATTATAGGTTCCATTTAAGACATACACAAAGTACAAGAAATAAGGACAATTACTTTCAAAATAACAAAACGTATTGTCATTCAACTATGAACTATCCTGTAGATGTGATTTAACATGCACTGAGACATGTCCCAACTTCCTCCATCCAATGTGCCATGCATAGTTGTGTAATGTATTGTAAGCCATTTAGGCTTAGAAACACATCGCTGTAGAGCTCCGGGCGTCACGTGACTGTTTTTTGTTGACGTCGCCATATTGGCAGGAAAACTTAATAGAGCCAGTGGTGATTTCAGTCCGTCAGAGTTTACTGCGCACTTTAAACAGATTATATATCACGGATCCTTATCATACCTCAGGTGTGCTATTTATAACAGCCGGGGGGGGGGGGGGGGTCCCCACACGTCACTTTATGATGATGAGGCAGCAGAATCGGTAGAGTCTGCAGCTCACACAGTTCAGCCAATCAAATCATTTCATTCAAGCTGTAACAGCCAGAGTATCACAAGGAGCAGTACCAGTTTACGCCACACGGCGGCGCCTCCTTTGTGTTCATCGCTTAGTTCAGCAGGTGTCACTCTGGTTGCATCCGTCTCTTCTTTTTTTTACTTCCTCCATCTCCGCTGGTGAAGGCTACAAGCCACCAACGTTTTATTATGTTATTATATTTTATAATAAGCCGTGAGACCTGGCTTCATATGGTTCTGTTTAATAAATGTATTGAGCTGAAATCCCTCCACTTCGTCTCCTTGTTACTTCATGTTGAAGCATACTACTAGCAGACGTGGCTAAGCTTCTCTCCAACTCTATGTTACAAAGCCAACAATCATTAAACTTACATTTATCCACTTCCCAAGTTGACAACGAGGTTCATGTGACAGAAGAAGTCTCAAATCCAAAAGGCATAAATCCATAACACTAACAAACGTTATGAAAGAAATCTCCCCGCTTCACCTGCGCTGTACGACCGTATCATACCTGGTGCAGCAACACAAACCAGGCTGAACACCGGATTCCACTTCCAGGTCTCATTTGTAGTTTAATTTCAGCGTACTGCTAATAGTTATATTTAATAAAGAACTACACAGAACACACGGAACTAACTGTGAATGACACCGACACATTGGACGAAATGAGACTGAAGCGGTAAAAATTAAGACTTGACGAAATGTAATTTAAGACCTACAATGTAAAATATGATCGTAGCCTATTTAAGACTTTTTAAGACTTTTTATGACTCAGCGGAAACCCTGTCAGAGCATCATCCCCCAGCAGCCTGGGCCTATAGCAGCATCACTAAGGGATGGTTCTCAGAGCATCGTCCTCCAGCAGCCTGGGCCTATAGCAGCATCACCAAGGGATGGTTCTCAGAGCATCGTCCCCCAGCAGCCTGGGCCTATAGCAGCATCACTAAGGGATGGTTCTCAGAGCATCGTCCTCCAGCAGCCTGGGCCTATAGCAGCATCACCAAGGGATGGTTCTCAGAGCATCGTCCCCCAGCAGCCTGGGCCTATAGCAGCATCACTAAGGGATGGTTCTCAGTGCATCGTCCTCCAGCAGCCTGGGCCTATAGCAGCATCACCAAGGGATGGTTCTCAGTGCATCGTCCCCCAGCAGCCTGGGCCTATAGCAGCATCACCAAGGGATGGTTCTCAGAGCATCGTCCCCCAGCAGCCTGGGCCTATAGCAGCATCACCAAGGGATGGTTCTCAGAGCATCGTCCTCCAGCAGCCTGGGCCTATAGCAGCATCACCAAGGGATGGTTCTCAGTGCATCGTCCCCCAGCAGCCTGGGCCTATAGCAGCATCACCAAGGGATGGTTCTCAGAGCATCGTCCCCCAGCAGCCTGGGCCTATAGCAGCACCACTAAGGAATAGTTCTCAGAGCATCGTCCTCCAGCAGCCTGGGCCTATAGCAGCACCACTAAGGGATGGTTCTCAGTGCATCGTCCCCCAGCAGCCTGGGCCTATAGCAGCATCACTAAGGGATGGTTCAGTCCAGCCCAATCACAGAACTGAACCAACTAATCCGTTGTGGCGGCACGTGGCCGCTGGGGGCGTCGCTGAGCGCGCTCATGTCAATCTCTCTAATAATTGATCTAAATTGATTGAATATTAATAAGCCGTACAGCTGGCAGGACGTAAAGAGGAATCGGAAAGCCATAAAGTGTCGCGTTATCGGACCGTGAGTCAGTATAAACGAAGCGGCCTTAAAACAGCATATTTCTGAACGGAGTCTGGTGGAACGGATGTGGGACAAAGACGGTTACCGCTCCAAAGAAACGTCAACCCGCGACGTGAGACGGAGCTTTAAGCCGAGCTTTAACACTAACATGTAAACAACAACAATGATATAAAAGAGGAGTGAAGTCTCACCTGTAATCAGTCTAATCCGCTGTTGCTGCTCCGGGTCAGCGGCTCCGCTCACTTCCGGGTTTCTTCTTCTTCGTCTTCGAGCGGCAGAGCGCTGTTGCCGCCTGCTGGTCATCGAGTGCAACTGTACCTTACAGGAAGTGACGACAACTGTAAACTGGCTGATTATCTGATCAACAAGTGGATCAGCTGGTTCTGTTGTTGTTCTTGCCCTGTCGTCTTCGTGATTTCTCTGGAGGTTTCAGTTCCGGGTTTTGAGACAAGAGACAATTAGTTTTGTTGTTGACGTTATATAAATAAAAGTGAACATCTCATTGATCCGTTATCAGCCTGATCAGCTGATCAACACAATAAACATCCATTCATGCTTCCATCCATACACTCATTCACCCATCATTCATCCATCCATTCATCCACCCATTCATCCATCCATTCATCCATCCATTCATCCACCCACTCATCCATCCATTCATCCACCAACTCATCCACCCATCAACCATCCATCCATCCACCTACTCATCCATTCATTCATTCATTCATCCATCCACCTACTCATCCACCCATCAACCATCCATCCATCCATCCATCCATCCATCCATCCATCAACCATCCATCCATCAACCATCCATCCATCCATCCATCCATCCACCTACTCATCCATCCATCAACCATCCATCCATCCATCCATCCATCCATCCATCCATCCACCTACTCATCCATCCATCCATCCATCCACCTACTCATCCATCCATCCACCTACTCATCCACCCATCAACCATCCATCCATCCATCCATCCATCCATCCATCCATCCACCTACTCATCCATCCATCAACCATCCATCCATCCATCCATCCATCCATCCATCCACCTACTCATCCATCCATCCATCCATCCACCTACTCATCCATTCATTCATCCATCCATCCATTCATCCATCCATCCATCCACCTACTCATCCATCCATCAACCATCCATCCATCCATCCATCCATCCACCTACTCATCCATCCATCCATCCATCCACCTACTCATCCACCCATCAACCATCCATCCATCCATCATCCATCCATCCATCCACCTACTCATCCATCCATCAATCATCCATCCATCCACTCATCCATCCATCCATCCATCCACCTACTCATCCATTCATTCATTCATTCATCCATCCACCCATTCATCCATCCATTCATTCATCCACCCATTCATCCATCCATCCATCCATCCATCCACCTACTCATCCATTCATCCATCCATCCATCCATCCATCCACCTACTCATCCATTCATTCATCCCTCCATCCATTAATCCACTCATCCATCCATCCATCCATCCATCCATCCATCCACCTACTCATTCATTCATTCATCCATCCATCCACCTACTCATCCATTCCTTCATCCCTCCATCCATTAATCCACCCATCCATCCATTCATCCATCCACCTACTCATCCATTCATTCATCCATCCATCCATCCACCTACTCATCCATTCATTCATCCATCCATCCATCCATCCATCCACCTACTCATCCATTCATCCATCCATCCATCCACCTACTCATCCATTCATCCATCCATCCATCCATCCATCCACCTACTCATCCATTCATTCATCCATCCATCCATCCACCTACTCATCCATCCATCCATCCATCCATCCATCCACCTACTCATCCATTCATTCATTCATTCATCCATCCACCCATCCACCCATCCATCCATCCATTCATCAACCATCCATCCATCCATCCATCCATCCACCTACTCATCCATTCATTCATCCATCCATCCATCCATCCATCCATCCACCTACTCATCCATTCATCCATCCATCCATCCACCTACTCATCCATTCATCCATCCATCCATCCACCTACTCATCCATTCATCCATCCATCCATCCATCCATCCACCTACTCATCCAATCATCCATCCATTCATCCATCCATCCATCCATCCATCCACCTACTCATCCATTCATCCATCCATCCATCCACCTACTCATCCATTCATCCATCCATCCATCCATCCACTCATCCATCCATTCATTCATCCATCCATCCATCCATCCACCTACTCATCCATTCATCCATCCATCCATCCACCCACTCATCCATCCATCCATTCATCCATTCATCCTTCCACTCATCCATTCATCCATCCACTCATCCATCCATCCATTCATCCATTCATCCTTCCACTCATCCATTCATCCGTCCACTCATTCATTCATTCATCATCCAGCAGTAGAATAAGGACCAGGACCACATTGACGTCAGTCTCCTTTTTTTTATTGACGTTAGATCAGCAGACGTTCTGCAGGACGTTCTTGTGTCACTCCCTGATCTACAGCCCGTTCACACCTGTCGCTCCACAGACACACCTGGAGGGGTCATCGTCGTCACGACGACAGGGAAACACCTGGATCACCTGAGCAATGTGATTGGCCACAGCGAAGGAGCTGGCGGCGATGACTCTTCTGGACATCATGTCAAACTCTGAGCCTGAGGACACACACGCACCAATGAGAGGAGGCCACGCCTCCAAAGGTACATCAGGTACACACAGGTACACACCGTCTGTATCCATGACGACGCCTCCAGCCTCCTGGACGATGATGGCAGAAGCGGCGATGTCCCAGCAGTGCATCCCAATGTGATAGTAGGCGTCAGCTCCACCTGTGGCCACCTGACACATGTCGACCGCCGCCGTTCCCAACGCACGCACTCTACAACATGCCAAGAACACGCCAAGAACATACAAGCAGCCACTTAGGAAGCAGTCACTGACATGTATTTAATCTAATTTAGGGCCTAGGTGGAGTCCTCACCCATGGACAGGAAGTTTCAGGAGCCTGAAGATGTTGGAGGTCATGGTGGACAGAGCCAGGTCATCACGCTCCGCCCCGATCTCCGTCACCACCACACACCTGTTGATGTCTGATTGGATGACAAACAATAAACCAAAGCCCATCTTAAAAACAATTTCCAATACCACCTTAACACTCAGGTTCCAACCATCATCCATACTAGGAGGACAGATGGACGGACATGAAGACGTCACCTTCCTGTCCTGAGGTTTGCAGCGGTTGTCCGTTCAGGAACGCCCCTCGGCCTCTCTGAGCGTAGAACAGTTTGTCCTCCACACAGCTGTACACGATCCCGAACTCCGTCTGACAACAACAACAAGTCAACTTCCTGTCTCACACACCTCACCTGTAACGTGGGATGGACAGGTGAGCCTACCTGCTTGTTGACGGTGAAGGCAATGGAGATGGCCACAAACGGAAACCTGCCAGTGAGAAAACCTGTTGTTGACCCATGACTCGTAGTTCTGTTGGTTGTAGTTTTATGAGCGCTAGTGCTATGAGTTGCAGTTCTAAGAGTTGTAGTTCTATACCTTGTGACATCACTTTGTGGGCGCAGAGTCACTCACCTGTGGACAAAGTTCACAGTCCCATCAATGGGGTCGATGATCCAGGTGGGGCTGTCAGTCAATTCCAGACGTTCTCCTGCAGCTACAGACTCTTCTCCGATGAAACTGAGGTCAAAGGTCAACAGGTTACTTGACAGGGACACTCGGAGAACATTCACAAGTTACTGGTCCGTACAATAGAACAGCAGAACAGAGTAGAACCTGTGCCGATGATACTGGTCCCTACAGTAGAACAGAGTAGAACCCGTGCCGATGATACTGGTTCCTACAGTATTTTTATTTTTATTTTTATCTTATTTTTATTTTTCTCTATCAGGACAAGCAGTTATTTGTATTCTTTTTATCATTATCTATTCTGCTTCTGATGTCTTTTTATTTATAAATTGTATTTGGACCCAGACCTCATCGCGTTACTCCTGCTATATACTATTGCTGTGTGAATGGTTGTATGTCTAGATGGTGGATTGTAGAAACTGAATTGCTCTTCGGGGATTAATAAAGCTTTCTGTATCTGTATCTGTATCTGTACAGTACAACATGTGCTAATGATACTGGTTCCAACAGTAGAACAATAGAACCTGTGCCGAGGATACTGGTTCCTCATTAGAACAGTAGGACATAGAACCTGTGCCGCAGGTGCTGGCTCCTACATTAGAACAGTAGAACAGAGTAGAACCTGTGCTGAGGGTGCTGGTTCCCACATTAGAACAGTAGAACATAGTAGAACCTGTGCTGATGATACTGGTGCCTACAGTAGAACAGAGTAGAACCTGTGCCGAGGGTACTGGCTCCTACATTAGAACAGTAGAACAGAGTAGAACCTCTGCCGAGGTTACTGGCTCCCACATTACAACAGTAGAACAGAGTAGAACCTGTGCTGAGGTTACTGGCTCCCACATTACAACAGTAGAACAGAGTAGAACCTGTGCTGAGGGTACTGGCTCCTACATTAGAACAGTAGAACAAAGTAGAACCTGTGCTGAGGGTACTGGCTCCTACATTAGAACAGTAGAACAGAGTAGAACCTGTGCTGAGGGTACTGATTTCTGATGGAGGCGATCAGGATCTTCTCGACTCTCTGATCAGTTTCTGTCACCAAATCAGCCGGAGAACTTTTCAGCTTCACTTCTTTCTGCTGCTGAAACGCAGACAGGACGACCTGGTGAAGAAATGTAAAAGAACCAGAGATGGAGTTAGAGTACAGGAAGTAACAGGAGTACAGGAAGTAACTGGAGTACAGGAAGTAACAGGAGTACAGGAAGTAACAGGAGTACAGGAAGTAACAAGAGTACAGGAAGTAACAAGAGTACAGGAAGTAACTGGAGTACAGGAAGTAACAGGAGTACAGGAAGTAACAAGAGTACAGGAAGTAACAGGAGTACAGGAAGTAACAAGAGTACAGGAAGTAACAGGAGTACAGGAAGTAACAGGAGTACAGGAAGTAACAAGAGTACAGGAAGTAACAGGAGTACAGGAAGTAACAGGAGTACAGGAAGTAACAAGAGTACAGGAAGTAACTGGAGTACAGGAAGTAACAAGAGTACAGGAAGTAACAAGAGTACAGGAAGTAACTGGACCAGATTCTACACGTGGACAAAACTAATTCAGACTCCTTAGTTATTGTCCTCGGTGACGTTAACAAAGGAAATGTTTATCAGCTGTCCCACCAGGGAGGACAGAACTTTGGACCACTGCTACACTAAAGTCAAAGATGTCTTATCAGACCACGTCATGATCCACCTGCTAGGAGGACATCTAAGATGTGGACCAGTGAGGACATGGACTGCACTGACTGAGACACTTTCATGGCAGCAAGAAACAGTTTGGATGAGACAGAAGCAGTGACGTCATACGTCAGCGTCTCTGAGGACAGTGTGAGTTATAGTGAAGACAAACCACCTGGAGGACGAGGAGTCCAAGGACAAGTTGAGTAAAACAGTGATGGAAGCTAAACCACAGTGGTGTGTGTCAGGTGTGTGTGTATCAGGTGTGTGCGTCTCAGGTGTGTGTGTGACAGGTGTGTGTGTGTCAGGTGTGTGTGTGTGTGTGTGTCAGGTGTGTGTGTGTGACAGGTGTGTGTGTCTCAGGTGTGTGTGTGACAGGTGTGTGTGACAGGTGTGTGTGTCTCAGGTGTGTGTGTCTCAGGTGTGTGTGTGACAGGTGTGTGTGACAGGTGTGTGTGTCTCAGGTGTGTGTGTCTCAGGTGTGTGTGTGACAGGTGTGTGTGACAGGTGTGTGTGTCTCAGGTGTGTGTGTCTCAGGTGTGTGTGTGACAGGTGTGTGTGTGACAGGTGTGTGTGTCTCAGGTGTGTGCGTGACAGGTGTGTGTGTCTCAGGTGTGTGTGTCTCAGGTGTGTGTGTCTCAGGTGTGTGTGACAGGTGTGTGTGTCTCAGGTGTGTGCGTGACAGGTGTGTGTGACAGGTGTGTGTGTCTCAGGTGTGTGTGTACCTGCCGTCTCTCAGACATTAAACTTTACTTCATGACATTCCTGAACGTTTTTATCAACACTGACCCTCACCTGAACCTTAATGATATCACCTGCTCTGCCTGCACTTGATTGGTCACACACCTGGTCAGATAAAACTATGACATCATTATCAACCTCTTCTCTGATCTGATCAGACTGAAGCTGTCCATTTAATCCCTCAAACAGCATTTGATTGGACCCCCTCCAGTCCCCCATCAGCACTGTGCTCTGATTGGCTGCGGCGTCTCTTACCTCACTGGCTTGTTTGGCAATGGAGATCCCAAAGTTGAGACAGTCCGTCCAGTCGGCCATGATCACAAAAAATCTGACAGAGTGAGACCTCCTGTCAGAGAAAAAACATCAGATGAAGAGGAGAAGAAATGACAAACAGAGAAGAGGAAGAGGAGGTTAAAAACAAAAACAAGAGAAGAAAAGAGAAGAAAGAAAAGTAAAGGAAGAGAAAAATGGAAAGTGAAAAAGGAAAGAAAGGGGAGGATGAGAAGATGGACAGATCCAAGAAAAGACTATAAAGAATAAAACGACAAAAACGGAAACAGAGCCAGAACAATCTAGAAGAGACAGGAGAACCAAAAGAACCAACAGAACCAAACGTACCTGAAGAATCTTCTGAGGAAGAAGAAATAACTTTCTGCAGTCCTCTGAATATTCTCTTTTATGCAACAAGCAGCCAATCAGAGCTCAGGCCGCGTCTCCAGAAGCAGCAGCAGCCAATCAGAGCCTCTTGGGTCTCAGCCGCAAACAGGAGGTTCATAAGTTCATTCAGAACTTCACTGAAAAAACACTCAATTTAAGACGATGGTTGTTTAAGACAAAGATGTTCAGAGAGGAGTCTCAGATGTAAGTGGTGGTGGGGGGGGGTCAGAGGTCACCGGGGCCAAGGAAGTAGCAGCACGTGTGTTGAGTCAGCTGACTGTCAACAAACATCCTGTTAAGAGACTGAGGACAAAGCGTCTCCAAGACAAACTCAGTTAGAGGCAGCGTGTCCCTCATCAGCCAATCACTGTCCTTGTCATGTGTACAAACTGGACTCTGGTGTGATAGCAGCAGCTCTCTGGGTTTCTGGTCTCTACGTCTGTAGTTTCTGGGTTTCTGGTCTCTGGGTCTGTAGTTTCTTGGTTTCTGGTCTCTAGGTCTGTAGTTTCTGGGTTTCTGGTCTCTGGGTCTGTAGTTTCTGTCGTTTCTAGTCTCTGGGTCTGTAGTTTCTGGGTTTCGGGTCTCTGGGTCTGTAGTTCCTGTCATTTCTAGTCTCTAGGTCTGTAGTTTCTGTCGTTTCTAGTCTCTAGGTCTGTAGTTTCTGGGTTTCTGGTCTCTGGGTCTGTAGTTTCTGAGTTTCTGGTCTCTAGGTCTGTAGTTCCTGTCGTTTCTAGTCTCTAGGTCTGTAGTTTCTGTCGTTTCTAGTCTCTAGGTCTGTAGTTTCTGGGTTTCTGGTCTCTGGGTCTGTAGTTTCTGAGTTTCTGGTCTCTAGGTCTGTAGTTTCTGGTCTCTGTAGTTTCTGGGTTTCTGGTCTCTGGGTCTGTAGTTTCTGTCGTTTCTAGTCTCCAGGTATAGTTTCTGGGTCTCTGGTCTCTAGGTCTGTAGTTTCTGTCGTTTCTGGTCTCTGGGTCTGTAGTTTCTGTCGTTTCTAGTCTCTAGCTCTCTAATTTCTGGGTTTCTGGTCTCTGGGTCTGTAGTTTCTGGGTTTCTGGTCTCTGGGTCTGTAGTTTCTGTCGTTTCTGGTCTCTAGGTCTGCAGTTTCTGGGTTTCTGGTCTCTAGGTCTGTAGTTTCTGGTCTCTGGGTCTGTAGTTTCTGGGTCTCTGATCTCTGGTTTCAGGTCTCTGGGTCTGTAGTTTCTGGGTCTCTGTAATTTCTGGGTCTCTGGTCTCTGGTTTGTGGTCTCTGGGTCTGTGGTTTCTGGGTCTTTGGTCTCTGGTTTCAGGTCTCTGGGTCTGTAGTTTCTGGGTCTTTGGTCTCTGGTTTCAGGTCTCTGGGTCTGTAGTTTCTGGGTCTCTGTAATTTCTGGGTCTCTGGTCTCTGGTTTGTGGTCTCTGGGTCTCTGGTTTCTGGGTCTGGTCTCTGGTTTCAGGTCTCTGGGTCTGTAGTTTCTGGGTCTCTGTAATTTCTGGGTCTCTGGTCTCTGGTTTGTGGTCTCTGGGTCTCTGGTTTCTGGGTCTTTGGTCTCTGGTTTCAGGTCTCTGGGTCTGTAGTTTCTGGGTCTCTGTAATTTCTGGGTCTCTGGTCTCTGGTTTGTGGTCTCTGGGTCTGTGGTTTCTGGGTCTTTGGTCTCTGGTTTCAGGTCTCTGGGTCTCTGTGGTTTCTGGTCTCTGGTTTGTGGTCTCTGGGCCTCTGGTCTCTGGTTTCAGGTCTCTGGGTCTGTAGTTTCTGGGTCTCTGTAATTTCTAGGTCTCTGGTCTCTGGTTTCAGGTCCCTGGGTCTGTCGATGCTGGGTTTCTGTAGTTTCTGGGTCTCTGGTCTGGGTCTGTGGTTTCTGGTCTCTGGGTCTGTGATGTCCATGTTGCTAACAGAAGAAGTTGCTAACTGATAACAGACACATGACCGTGGTCTCCAACTAGACTCAGCTCAGCAGAGAACACACGTGACCCAAACCCAAGGTCTGGTTCTAAAGGAACTGAGAGCTCTGGAAGCCACAGGATACTTTCATTGAAGCAGAAAACCTGGGATACTATAATCAGATCAGAATGTAATATGCTTATAATCTGAGTCTGGTCAACAACCAATCACAGCGCTCCGTCTGCCTCAGGAGGAGTCGGAAACCTGGAGAAGCTCTGAGCCATCTGAGACTCGACTGACGAGCTCATTTTAGTCTCTGCTGGTCAACGCTCTAGACGGGTTCTGGTTCTACATACAAAGATAGAGTTTCTGACAGGAAGTTGTAAGGCCAGGGGACTGCTGACACTCAGTCTGGGTTTGTTTTGATGAATTAAAGTTGTCACAATGATCAGATCGAACCAGAACCAGTGATGGCCCATGATTGGTTCAGAGCTCCTTCTCTGCTTATTGGATGGATTTATTTTATGGCTCTAAAAACACATCATGTTGAACATTCTGTGGTGGCTGATGCTTCTTGAACTCTAGTTTTGATCGTTTGTTCATTTGTTGAATTAAAAGAACAAACTCAACATATATAACAATGTAAATAATAATTAGTTCATAATCAATAAAAACAACAACTAACTACTATTTCTGTGGACAATGGCGACTTCTGACCTCTAAATATATCTGTTTACAGACTGAGAACTGTCTGAAAGAGAACTCAGGATGTTCTGATATAAAACCTGAGGTCACCAAAGCAAACATCTGTTATCAAACCGAGAAACACGACATACTGATAATACACACACAATAACACACACATCATTCTGGACTGAGTCTGACTTCATCGGAGGGAATATACGCTCAGCTTGGCAGGGCCTCAAAACCATGGCCTCCACTAACACTGCTGCTACCATCCCCAGAACCATCCAGGTGAAAGGCTGCAGCCTCACATCCCTCCCTGACGACCTCAGCTCCTTCTACACCAGATTCAAAACAGTCAACACCATCCAGCTCGAGAGTGTAACATCTACACTCAACCCTGGCGGCTCTGCATTCACCTTCAACTCACAGGACGTGGTGAGAGCCCTCAGGAGAACCAGAGAGAACAGCTCACCTGGCTCAGACAACATCTTTGTGATGATGCATATCGCGCAGGCAAAGGCGTCGATGATGCAAAGACATTCATCATGGACAGTATCCAGAAACACCTGGAACACCCCGACTCTTCAGCCAGACTACTGTTTGCTGATTTCTCCTCAGCATTCAACATCCTGCAGCCCCACATCCTGGCCACAAAACTTTCCTCCCGCTTCCACCTAGACGACCAGTTAATTCTGTGGATGCTGGACTTTCTCACCAACAGGTCCCAGAGAGTACTGGTCAACAACACCTTCCCAGACCTCTGTTTCACCTGGACTGGCTCCCCCCAGGGCTGTGTGCTATCACCCCTGCTCTTCATCCTGTACACCGATGACTGCAGATCCACACAGCCCAACTGCCACCTGGTCAAGTACGCTGACGACACAGTTCTCCTGTCTCTGCTGTCGGGACCCTCACATCACCACGGACCAGCTCTTCAGGAGTTCATAGAGTGGTGCGACAGCTCACGCCTGGAACTGAACGTCAGTAAAACCAAGGAGATGGTGGTGACTTATTAACAGTTCTCCAACCTGCCTATGACTCCTCTTACATTTTCGAACTGTCATGTAACATCATCAGTTTGTATCATAAGATTCCACATGTACGCTTTAGTCAGATATGTGTATCTATGACAGATGTATGTTTATCTTGCTGTTCTCTTCTCTTCTCTCTTTGCTGTTCTCTTCTCTCTTTCTTCTGTCTGTACCCAGCTGGCCTTAGGCAGATGGGTCCCTCCATATGAGCTGGTTCTGGTTCTGGTTCTGCTCGAGGTTTCTTCCTGTTAAAGGGAGTTTTTCCTGCCACCGTCTCCTTCAGGCTGCTCTGGGGGTTTCAGGCCGGGTTTTTGTAAAGCGTCTTGAGACGATTTGTATTGTTATTGAAGCTATATAAATAAAATTGAATTGAATTATTCCACCATTATCCATGGGAAGCCAGTGGAGCTGGTCGAGGAGTTCAGATATCTGGACACCATCTTTGACAACCTGCTGAGATTCTCCTCCAACACTGAAGAGACTCTCAGAAGGTGCCAGCAACGTCTCTACCCCGTCTGCAGAACTCAGTGGAGAAAAGACATCTTCGTCCCCAAAGTCATCCTCCTCCTCCTCAACTCCCCCCCCACCTCTCTCTCTCTCTCTCTCTCCTCCAACTCACACAGTCATAGTATAGTCACCCCCCCATACTCACATACCAGAGACTCTTGGTTGTTTTTATTTATTACCCATTCTACCTCGACTATAACTTGTAAATACATCTTCCCTGTAACTACTGTTTACTGTTTACATTTGCACTTTAGTCACTTACACAGTCTGTTTACACTCTCCATGGACATTTTGGACAGTCATAACATTTATGGCATGGTAACTTGTATATACTTTGTATTTGTTCCATTTTTGGTTTTTGCCCTTTTAAATGTTTGTACTTGCACGTGAAGCTGCTCATTTGTGCTTTAATTTGTCCTCCGGGGACAAGTTAAGTTTTCTGAATCTGAATCTGAAATGAATCTCTGAACTGATTCTGGACTGACCCTAAACTGATTCTGGACTGATTCTGGTCTGACCCTAAATTGATTCTGGACTGACCCTAAACTGATTCTGGACTGATTCTGATCGGATTCTGGACTGATTCTGGACTGACCCTAAACTGATTCTGGACTGATTTTGGACTGATTCTGGACTGACCCTAAACTGATTCTGGACTGATTTTGGACCGACCCTAAACTGATTCTGATCTGATTCTGGACTGACCCTAAACTGATTCTGGACTGATTCTGGTCTGACCCTAAATTGATTCTGGACTGACCCTAAACTGATTCTGGACTGATTCTGATCGGATTCTGGACTGACCCTAAACTGATCTGATTCTGGACTGATTCTGGACTGACCCTAAACTGATTCTGGACTGATTTTGGACTGATTCTGGACTGACCCTGAACTGATTCTGGACTGATTCTGGTCTGATTCTGGACTGACCCTGAACTGATTCTGGACTGATTCTGGTCTGATTCTGGACTGACCCTGAACTGATTCTGGACTGATTCTGGACCGACCCTAAACTGATTCTGGACTGATTCTGGACTGACCTTAAACTGATTCTGGCCTGATTCTGGTCTGATTCTGGACTGACCCTGAACTGATTCTGGACTGATTCTGGTCTGATTCTGGACTGACCCTGAACTGATTCTGGACTGATTCTGGACCGACCCTAAACTGATTCTGGACTGATTCTGGACTGACCTTAAACTGATTCTGGCCTGATTCTGGTCTGATTCTGGACTGACCCTGAACTGATTCTGGACTGATTCTGGACCGACCCTAAACTGATTCTGGACTGACCCTAAACAGATTCTGGACTGATTTTGGACTGATTCTGGACTGACCCTAAACTGATTCTGGTCTGATTCTGATCTGATTCTGGACTGATTCTGGACTGACCCTAAACTGATCTGATTCTGGACTGACCCTAAACTGATTCTGGACTGACCCTGAACTGATTCTGGACTGACCCTGAACTGATATTGGACTGATTCTGGACCGAGCAGATCAGGTCTCTCTCCGGGTTTGCCGTCTCATTTGTTCTGGTGTTCCTGATGTTCACGTTCTGTCATGGAGAACTCCTGCAGCAAGTTCCAGGTTCTTCCTCTCGTTCTGAACTTTAAATATTTCACTTTGTTTATTGATTAAAGTCAGAGCTCTGCTGTGACACTTTATTTACACAATGGTTTCATGTTTTCTGGAGGTCAAGTCATCTGCCCTTTTTCATCTTGGTCACTTTCTCTTTCCTCTTCTTCACGTGTTTCGGTACTTTAGTTTTTCTTTTTTCTCTCTGGGCGTCTTTCACCATCTTCTTCCTCTCCTGAAACGACAACCAAAGTTTACTCTTCCTTTCAGACTAAACCACAAATCCTGAACCTTCATCCACCGGAGGAACTGCTGCTTCACCTTTCTGTCCATCTGAACCTCCTCACTCTGCTCCTCCTCCTCCTCCTCCTCCTCCTCCTCCTCTTCATCGTTGTCCTCCTGTTCATCATCTGAGGAACTACAGTCCTCTTCGAGGAGCGCAGGAACCTGAGGAGACATTCATGTCACAGTCAGGCTAAGCTAAGCTAAGCTAAGCTAAGCTAAGCCAGGAGTAGCCAGACAGAGTGATGAGACCGTACCGTCTGAACTCCAGAGAGATCCTTCTTCAGTCCAGTCAGCGTCTGATACAGAATCTGAGAAACACAAACCGTTTTATTTATTTACTTTTAGTCGATCAGAACCAGAACCAGAACCAGAACCAACTGGGTCCAGAACTCAGAACTTCAGTGGTTCTTACGTTGTCGTCCTGTCCGCTGATGGCCGACTCCTCCTCCTTCGTCCTCATCATGTCCACGTCTCGCTCGTAGTGACTCACTTCCGTCAGGGTGCGGGGGATGTAGGCCTTCTTAAACACCTGGAGGGGTCAGAGGTCAGAGGTCAGAGATAGGAGGAGCCTCTTCAACAGGCAGCACATGTATGTTCGTTCCTTCACCTCCTCGTCCACTCGGTCCTGATCAGATCTCTGGTCCGAAGTCCGCTCCGCCGCCATCACCATCGCCTGCATGATCAGAAAACAGGATCACGTTCTGTGTTGGTTCCGTGTTGGTTCTGTGTTGGTTCTGCAGGACGTTCCCTCACCTTCTCCAGGTACTGATCAATGTTGTGGCAGGTGATGGACGGATCCGTGATGAAGTCGAACAGCTCCCTGACGGTCATCACAGGCACGCCGTGCTTCACAAAGAACTCTGGGAGTGGACAGGCGAGGAAATATGAGGACAGGTGTGGACATATGAGGACAGGTGTGGACAGATGAGGACAGGTGAGGACACGTGTATTCCACCAGGACCCTGAGTGGCATCTCACCGTTGACGTTGCTGCAGTCTTTCCTGAGGAACTCGAGAGCGTGAGGATGATCGTGTTCCACCGACTGTGACACGTCGATGATGTAAGCATCCCCATTGTGATACCTGCAGACAGGTAAGAGACAGGTCAGAGGCAGGCGTGGGACAGGCATGGGACAGGTGAGGGATATGTTGTCTTACAGCATGTTGAACTCGCTGAGGTCTGCGTGGACGAGTCGAGCATCCTGAAACATCTTCCTCATGTTCTGTAGAACCTGAAGGTAAAGTTCACGAGCCTTCGACTCAGATAGCGACACGTTCTTCAGGAGAGGAGCCGGCCTGACCGACCAATCAGAGACAGAGAGAGAGAGAGAGACCAATCAGAGACAGAGAGAGAGAGAGACCAATCAGAGACAGAGAGAGAGACCAATCAGAGACAGAGAGAGAGAGACCAATCAGAGAAAGAGAGAGAGAGAGACCAATCAGAGAAAGAGAGAGAGAGAGACCAATCAGAGAAAGAGAGAGAGAGAGACAGATCAGAGAAAGAGAGAGAGAGAGAGAGAGAGAGAGACTACAGGCAGGATGTTTCCCCAACATCTGGTGCAAAGGGCTCATTTCCCCCATTCATAAGAGTGGGGACAAATCAGACCCTAATAACTACCGTGGCATCTGTGTCAGCAGCTGTCTGGGTAAACTATTCTGTAGTATTCTTAATACAAGAATACTAGATTTCCTTGAGGAACAGTCAGTCTTAAGTAAAAGTCAGATTGGCTTCCTCCCAAAACACCGCACCACCGACCATGTATATACCCTTCACACTTTAATCAACAAACATGTACAACAAACTAAGAATGGAAAAATATTTGCCTGCTTCATTGATTTCAAGAAAGCTTTCGACTCTATTTGGCATGAAGGGCTCTATTACAGACTTTTAAAATGTGGCATAGGTGGCAAAATGTATGATCTGGTTAAATCAATGTATTCGGAAAACATGTGTGCTGTTAAAATTGGAGACAAATTAACTGATTTCTTCCCCCAGAGAAGAGGTGTTCGGCAGGGTTGCAACCTAAGTCCGACGTTATTTAATCTGTATATAAATGAACTGGCTGTTGAGTTGGATAAATGTGCTGCTCCGGGCCTCTCCCTCCTAGATAGAGAGGTGAAGTCTCTGTTCTATGCTGATGACCTTGTTCTACTGTCTCCTACTGAACAAGGACTACAGCTACAGCTGGACCTAGTAGAAAAGTACTGTCAGAACTGGGCCCTGGCAGTAAACATGAAGAAAACAAATGTCATGATTTTTCAAAAACGCCCCAGGTGTCATGAGAACAAACACCAATTTACCATCAATAATCATGTCATTGAACAGAGCATGAGTTATACCTACCTTGGTATAACCATAACAGCATCAGGGAGTTTCAACATGGCAGTGAATGCACTAAAAGAAAAAGCTCGAAGAGCTCTATATGCAATTAAGAGAAAATTTTATAATGTCCATATTCCAATAAAAATCTGGCTTAAAATATTTGATAGTGTCATCCAGCCCATTGCGCTGTACGGTAGTGAAGTATGGGGTCCACTCAGTCATCAGAGCTTTATCCGTTGGGACAAACATCCAACAGAATCTCTACATGCAGAATTCTGCAGATACATTTTACACGTACACAGAAACACACCAACAAATGCATGTAGAGCAGAATTAGGCAGATACCCACTGATAATCAACATTCAGAAGAGAACGCTCAACCTCTTTAACCACCTGAAATCCAGCCCCAGAGACACCCTCCACTCCAAAGCCCTCCAAACCCAAGAGCTGAGCCCAGAGAAGAGTCCCCTATGTCAGTTGGTACTGAGGCTAACTGCCCCCTCTCAGACACAGTCTGACCAGCCTCACAACAACACTGCTCTACAAAAAGTAATCAGGGTAAATCAAATTATAGCACAATGTAAAGAAAGCTATCTGGACCATTGGAAGAAACAACTAAAAGCCAAAGTAGATTGGAATGTTATCTTGCCCTTAAAAGAGATTATGAATTAGCAGAATATCTCTCTACTGTCAGAGATAGAAAGCAGAGACAGATCCTAACCAAGTACAGGCTCAGTGACCACAAACTGGCAATCCAAACAGGAAGACACAAAAAATCATGGCAACCAAAAGAAAACAGAAAATGTGGTCACTGTTCGACAGGTGAGGTTGAGACGGAGATGCACTTTCTCCTACAATGTACAAAATTAAATGACACTAGAAAAATTTATTGGAACAAGTTCAGCTCTTTGGTTCCAGGTTTCAAAGAGCTGGACGACCTCTCCAAATTAAAAATACTCCTCGGAGAAGGAGAGCCGGCACACCTTGCTGCCCAGTATGTGTTAACATGCCACACCCTGAGGGACAGTGAGTGATCGAGGCACACACACACACACACACACACACACACACACACACTGTATATAACTAATAGAATGTTCATAATGTATATATCTTTGATTTATTGTATTGTACTTTAATGCTCTGCTTTGGCAATATTGTTTTTTAAGAAACTTTCATGCCAATAAAGCCCATTTTGAATTTTGAATTTGAATTTGAATTTGAATCAGAGACAGAGAGAGAGAGACCAATCAGAGACAGAGAGAGAGAGACTAATCAGAGACAGAGAGAGAGAGAGACCAATCAGAGACAGAGAGAGAGAGACCTATCAGAGACAGAGAGAGAGAGACCTATCAGAGAGAGAGAGAGAGAGAGAGAGAGAGAGAGACTAATCAGAGACAGAGAGAGAGAGACCAATCAGAGACAGACAGAGAGAGACCAATCAGAGAGAGAGAGAGAGAGAGAGAGACCAATCAGAGACAGAGAGAGAGAGACTAATCAGAGACAGAGAGAGAGAGACCAATCAGAGACAGAGAGAGAGAGACTAATCAGAGACAGAGAGAGAGAGACCAATCAGAGACAGAGAGAGAGAGACTAATCAGAGACAGAGAGAGAGAGACCAATCAGAGACAGAGAGAGAGAGAGAGAGAGACCAATCAGAGAGAGAGAGAGAGAGAGACCAATCAGAGAGAGAGAGAGAGACCAATAACTCTGGTTCTTACATGTTTTCTTTTCCAATGAATGACATCAGCAGAACGTGACTTCGAAGCAGAAGAGGTTCTGGACTCGGGATTCCTGCCGTCTGAAGCCTGAACCACACACACACACACACACACACACACACACACACAGTCAAGTTCTACTGGGTTCTACTGGGTGAGTCCTGTCATGTTCTAGTGGGTCAGTCATATCAAGTTCTGTTGGGTTCCACTGTGTCTGTCCTGTCAGGTTCTGTTGGGTTCTACTGGTGTCAGTAGAGAGGTTCTGACCTGATGAGGTTCCTCATCTCTTTCTCAGCCCACGTTCTCACCATCTTCCTGGGATTTCCTTTACAATAACCATGACGGAACCTAAGGTTCAACAAAACAAATCAATTTCAAGAGGTTCTGGTAGAGAAACTAGGTCAACTTTTATTTTGGAAACAACAGGAAGTGATGGTGTATCTGGGTTCTTCTTCTGTGGTGTCTGACCTGAACTCTCCGCTGACATATTTGTCTCTGTCCTTGAAGAGCAAGATGGACGTCTTGTAGATCTTGATAGCTCTGCTTTCTCCACCCGCCGTGCCGGCGTGGTAGACGTTGGCCTGGGAGACGATGTTACACAACCATGTTACACAACCACACTGACGGGTGGTGTACTGATGGTGGTGCATTGATGGGTGGTGCATTGATGGGTGGTGTATTGGTGGGTGGTGTACTGATGGTGGTGTATTGGTGGGTGGTGTACTGATGGTGGTGTACTGACGGGTGGTGTATTGACGGATGGTGTACTGATGGTGGTGTATTGACGGGTGGTGTACTGATAGGTGGTGTATTGGTGGTGGTGTACTGACGGGTGGTGTATTGACGGGTGGGGTACTGATGGTGGTGTATTGACGGGTGGTGTACTGGCGGTGGTGTACTGACGGGTGGTGTATTGACGGGTGGGGTACTGATGGTGGTGTATTGACGGGTGGTGCATTGATGGGTGGTGTATTGGTGGTGGTGTACTGACGGGTGGTGTATTGACGGGTGGGGTACTGATGGTGGTGTATTGACGGGTGGTGTACTGGCGGTGGTGTACTGACGGGTGGTGTATTGACGGGTGGGGTACTGATGGTGGTGTATTGACGGGTGGTGCATTGATGGTGGTGTACTGACGGGTGGTGTATTGACGGGTGGGGTACTGATGGTGGTGTATTGACGGGTGGTGTACTGGCGGTGGTGTACTGACGGGTGGTGTACTGACGGGTGGTGTACTGACGGGTGGTGTACTGACGGGTGGTGTACTGGTGGTGGTGTACTGGTGGTGGTGCATTGATGGGTGGTGTACTGATGGGTGGTGTAGAGACGGGTGGTGTACTGACGGTGGTGTATTGACGGTGGTGTACTGATAGGTGGTGTACTGACGGGTGGTGTACTGACGGTGGTGTACTGGTGGTGGTGCATTGATGGGTGCTGTACTGATGGTGGTGTAGTGACGGGTGGTGTATTGCAGGTGGTGTATTGGCAGGTGGTGTATTGGCGGGTGGTGTACTGACAGGTGGTGTATCGGCGGGTGGTGTATTGACAGGTGGTGTACCGGCGGCCTCGCCTCTTTGCCCGTACTGATGGTGGTGTATTGACGGTTGGTGTATTGACAGGTGGTGTATTGACGGGTGGTGTACTGACAGGTGGTGTACCGGCGGGTGGTGTACCGGCGGCCTCACCTCTTTGCCCGTACTGATGGTGGTGTATTGACGGGTGGTGTACCGGCAGCCTCACCTCTTTGCCCGTACTGATGGTGGTGTATTGACGGGTGGTGTATTGACAGGTGGTGTACTGACGGGTGGTGTACCGGCGGGTGGTGTACTGGCGGGTGGTGTACCGACGGGTGGTGTATTGACGGGTGGTGTACTGACAGGTGGTGTATTGACAGGTGGTGTACCGGCGGCCTCGCCTCTTTGCCCGTACTGATGGTGGTGTATTGACGGGTGGTGTATTGACAGGTGGTGTACTGACAGGTGGTGTACCGGCGGGTGGTGTACCGGCGGCCTCACCTCTTTGCCCGTACTGATGGTGGTGTATTGACGGGTGGTGTATTGACGGGTGGTGTACTGACAGGTGGTGTACTGACAGGTGGTGTACCGGCGGGTGGTGTACCGGCGGGTGGTGTACCGGCGGCCTCACCTCTTTGCCCGTACTGATGGTGGTGTATTGACGGGTGGTGTATTGACAGGTGGTGTATTGACAGGTGATGTACCGGCGGGTGGTGTACCGGCGGCCTCACCTCTTTGCCCGTACTGATGGTGGTGTATTGACGGGTGGTGTATTGACAGGTGGTGTACTGACAGGTGGTGTACCGGCGGGTGGTGTACCGGCGGGTGGTGTACCGGCGGCCTCACCTCTTTGCCCGTACTGATGGTGGTGTATTGACGGGTGGTGTATTGACGGGTGGTGTACTGACAGGTGGTGTACCGGCAGCCTCACCTCTTTGCCCGTACTGATGGTGATGTATTGACGGGTGGTGTATTGACAGGTGGTGTACTGACAGGTGGTGTATTGACAGGTGGTGTACTGACAGGTGGTGTACTGACGGGTGGTGTATTGACGGGTGGTGTACTGACAGGTGGTGTATCGGCGGGTGGTGTACTGACAGGTGGTGTACTGACAGGTGGTGTACCGGCGGGTGGTGTACCGGCGGGTGGTGTACCGGCGGCCTCACCTCTTTGCCCGTACTGATGGTGGTGTATTGACAGGTGGTGTACTGACGGGTGGTGTACTGACAGGTGGTGTACTGACAGGTGGTGTACCGGCGGCCTCACCTCTTTGCCCGTACTGATGGTGGTGTATTGACAGGTGGTGTACTGACGGGTGGTGTACTGACAGGTGGTGTACTGACAGGTGGTGTACCGGCGGCCTCACCTCTTTGCCCGTACTGACGGGTGGTGTACTGACAGGTGGTGTACTGACAGGTGGTGTACTGACAGGTGGTGTACCGGCGGCCTCACCTCTTTGCCCGTACTGATGCAGCCGTTGATTTCACAGATCACGCCTCGGCTCAGCATCTTGAAGAGAATCATTCGAGTCCGAGGATCTAAAACCTGCAGAAGAAGAAACAGGTTCTTGGTCTGGGGACGGTTTTATTCTGAAGTGACTTCCTGTCAGGCCTTTAAGAAATAAAAGCGTCACCTGTTCGACTGTGGCTCGATCCGATTTGTCCTTCACTCTGTACCTGTGGACAGAAGCCAATCAGAGCGTGAGTCACGTCAGTCACATGACCGGAGACGTAAACAAGCGGCGGCGTGACGTACTTGTCGGCTTCTCTCTGCTTCTGCATCGTCGTCACTTTATTGATCACAGAGTCGGCAAAGTTCAGTTTATCTGCAACAGAGACCTGAGGTTGATCATCGGACGTCCCGTCACATCAGTATCAGGAGAGGATCATTGATCAGGTGGGACAGGAAGGTAAAGTTACCCAGGTTGATCTTGTGTTCGTATTTCCTCAAAGCTTTATCAGACGGAGTCGAGGACGGCAGCGTCTTATTGGACGGATTCTGTCTGTTGGACTGAGGACAACATTGAAAGACAACGATCAGATCCACTCATCCAGCTAATGCTAATGACAATGCTAATGACAATGCTAATGACAATGCTAATGGTAGCCAAACAGAAAGATGCCGTCAGCTGTTTAAAGACGCAACAAAAACATTTAGTTGACCAATGGGTTGATCAATGAGTTGATCAATGGGTTGATCAACTCATTGATCAACCCATTGATCAACCCATTGATCAATGGGTTGATCAATGGGTTGATCAATGGGTTGATCAATGAGTTGATCAATGGGTTGATCAATAATCTCTGATCAGACCTGACAGTTGACAGACGTCCGGTTGTATCGTTTGGTCAGATCTCCTGATGAACACCACGCCCAGTCCTCGTCTTCATCCTCTTCATCATCCTCCTCATCCTCCTCTTCATCCTCCTGCTCCTCCTCTCGCCCTGATGAAGGCGGAACAATGACATCACTGATGGGACACTGTGATGTCACAGCTTCTGATTGGTTGCTGTAGAACAGAGAGATGGAAACAAGATGGCGGTTGCAGTTTGTTGTGGTTTGAGCTCAGCCAATCACAGCAAGGGAAAGAAGTAAATAATGAAACATGTGACCACAAAGCTTTGTCCTGATTCCACGTTTATCTGCACACGACAAATAAACCTGAACCAACGTGGAGGAAGACGGGTTCATGTTCTCTAAACGTGTCCCTGAAGAACTCGTGATCCAGACTTGGATACAGCTACCAGAGTAAGGATGAGTGACTGGGATCCACCAGAGAACCACCAGAGAACCACCAGACCACCATGTGATCATAGGGACCCAGTCCGTGGCCTCCCAGACCAACACCAGCATCGTAAAGTTTCATTGATCTCTGGGACAGAGGGGACAGGTCTGGTGGACTGGTGTCCAAATACTCTGTCCCTTTAGAAATGTTTTATATTGTTCATGAGTGTTTTATTGAAGTTATTTATTTGTGTTGCCTCTTAAACAGGGAGTCTCTGTTCTCATGTTCTCATAATGAGAATGAACTGGATCAAACCAACAGATGTAAAGAAACTGTTTCTGTTCTTTGTAGAAAAAAGATGAAAAGGTAAAAGTTGTTGAAGAGATAAATATTGTAAAAGAGTGAAAGTATTGTTATTATATGTGATTCCTTCATTAACCATCAGCCTGTTTGAGCTGCTGCAGTGAAAAGAAAGAACTGATCCAAACATCTGCTTCCACTCAGCACATTAAAACAAACATCTGGAACCTAAACGTTGAAAGAAGCTGCAGCAACAGAACATCAGCTGAACCTGGGGACGGTTCTACATCACACAGACCTCCAGCGTTCTCCCGTTGGGTTCTCGGAGCCAGAAATGAGGAACGAGCCAGGTCCCTGAGACCAGGTCCCTGAGACCAGGTCCCTGAGAGGAAGACCTGGAGTCGTCTCCACGGAGAGTTTGTTCTAGAGTTTAAATCCTGAGACTCCACTCGGTGTTGTTATTAATAAACACTAATCAGCTGGTCTGTGTATTGATCCACTGATCAGCTGACTCTCACCTGTCCTCCTCCGCGTCATCAAACTGTCCAGGTACACACGCGACCTCCGACATCACGCCACAGACTCAGGAGAACCAGACCACTTGTATCAGAACCGACACCGATCAGATCCCTTTCCTCCACACGGCAGCGTGCTCGTCGCACTTCCGGGTCTGACCACGTGACTACGGCGACAGGACCGGGTCAACGCGCAGCCAATGCGCGCAGCTCGGTGCTGCCCCCTGTCTGTGCTGGAGCTCTTTGGCTGAGCTTCCTCCATCCACGTGACTTCCGGCAGGAAGTGGACTCCGTCTGTTTGACATGCGCACTGAGCTTTAGTTTGGAGCCGTGTGTGAAGATGTCTGCTGATCTTGATCAGACTCCTCGGAACCTGCTGGTCTCGGACCGGTCCAGTTTGCTGGATCCCAGGAACCGGCTCGGCTCTCAGGTGGAGCAGCTGCGCTACAACTACAAGGTAAGATCGTTAGCATGTTAGCTGTTAGCATGTTGCCCGACTGACTTTCAAAATAAAAGTCTTTGTGCAGTTCAAACGGAGACAAACGGTGGCTGTGTTCAGGTGTCTGTGTTGCTGCCTGAGTGTAGCTCCGCCCCCTCTCACCTGGACTCAGTCATCAACAGCTTCAGCAGCTTCTACCTGGTCAGGAACCTGCCCATACATGGACTTCTGGACAGAGACTTCCTGGAGAGCGCAGTGTACCAGGGTAACTACACTTGACACACCTGTTACCATGTGACAGCCTGTTACCATGTGACAGCCTGTTACCATGTTACCATGGCAGCCTGTTACCTTGTTACAGCCTGTTACCATGTGATCATGTGACAGCCTGTTACCATGTGATCATGTGACAGCCTGTTACCATGTTACAGCCTGTTACCATGTGACAGCCTGTTACCATGTTACCATGTTACCATGAGACAGCGTGTTACCATGTTACAGCCTGTTACCATGGCAGCCTGTTACCTTGTTACAGCCTGTTACCTTGTTACAGTCTGTTACCATGTGATCATGTGACAGCCTGTTACCATGTGACAGTCTGTTACCATGTTACAGTCTGTTACCATGTTACAGTCTGTTACCATGTTACCATGTTACAGCCTGTTACCATGTTACCATGGCAGCCTGTTACCATGTTACAGCCTGTTACCATGTTACCATGGCAGCCTGTTACCATGTTACAGTCTGTTACCATGTTACCATGGCAGCCTGTTACCATGTTACAGTCTGTTACCATGTTACAGCCTGTTACCATGTGACCGCCTGTTACCATGTGACCGCCTGTTACCATGTGACCATGTGACAGCCTGTTGCCATGTTAGTCTGTTACCATGTGACAGCCTGTTACCATGTGACCATGTGACAGCCTGTTACCATGTGACAGCCTGTTACCATGTGACCATGTGACAGCCTGTTACCATGTGAACATGTTACAGTCTGTTACCATGTGACAGTCTGTTACCATGTGACAGCCTGTTACCATGTGACAGCCTGTTACCATGTGACCATGTGACAGCCTGTTACCATGTGACCATGTGACAGCCTGTTACCATGTGACAGCCTGTTACCATGTGACCATGTGACAGCCTGTTACCATGTGAACATGTTACAGCCTGTTACCATGTGAACATGTTACAGCCTGTTACCATGTGACAGTCTGTTACCATGTGACAGTCTGTTACCGTGTTACTATGTGACAGCCTGTTACCATGTGACAGCCTGTTACCATGTGACAGCCTGTTACCATGTGACCATGTGACAGCCTGTTACCATGTTACCATGAGACAGCGTGTTACCATGTGACAGTATGTTACCATGGCAGCCTGTTACCATGTTACCATGTGACAGCCTATTGACATGTGACACGCCTGTTTTCACCTGTTCCAGGTAGTGTGTACGGTCTGTCGTTCAGGTCCCGGATTGATGAAGACAACTGTGTTGCTCTGATGCCAAACGGTAAAAACTCCTCTTCGTGTGTGACATCACTTCCTGTTTACTCTCATGTCCCAGTGTGGACGTCCTTCAGACCGAAAGACCGAACAGAATCTGACTTTTAACCCACCTGTCCATCAGTCAGTGTCCAACAACACATGGATCACTACTGAAAGACAGACGTGAAAAGACAGGTCACCTCTCTCTCCGTCTCTGTGTCCAGGTCACCTGTCTCTCTCCGTCTCTGTGTCCAGGTCACCTGTCTCTCTCCGTCTCTGTGTCCAGGTCACCTGTCTCTCCGTCTCTGTGTCCAGGTCACCTGTCTCTCTCTCTGGACAAAGACTCCTTTGAGCTACTGGGACTTGAAGGGAAACCATCCCGATTCAACAGGAACAGATATGGTCTGAACTCATTCTGAATCCTGATTGGTTAATTGGTTGGTTGATTGGACGTCAATCAACTAAGGGGGCGGAGTCAGTGAGTTGTCATTGTGTTTGTGCTGCAGTCGTGTCCGTCGACCTGACTGACAGCAGCATGGCTCCTGGTGGGCGGGGCTACCTGAGGCTGCTCACCGGTCTGAGATCACACTTGGCGCTGCACGCCGACTTCCTGCTGTCGCATCATCCTGGTGAGTTTCATCATGAGAGCAGGTTACCGTGGTAACGGTTTGTTTAGATGAGTTATTGATCTCACATATTTTACCCACAATGCCTCTGACCTGCAGGGGGCAAGGCCTCGCTGCAGCCCCTCCTGTCTCGTTACGAGTGGTCGGAACACAGACCTGAGATCGTCCATCGTCCTCTGACCGACCTGTCCGTCCCGGCCCTGACCTCTGACCTGCAGTCGTGTGACGCTCACAGCTTCCTGGAGTGGCTCGGCGCGGTGGATGCCGATATCAGCAGGTGAGACAGGTGAGACCGTGTGATGTCCGTGTCACGTGACTAGCGTCCTGATTCTTCTTCTGTGGTTTCAGCGAGAACTCATCCAACAGCTTCCTGTCCACGCTTGTCTGTCCCGAGCCTAAGACGACGGTTGGACGAGCTCTGAGCATCTCCATCTGCGGCCTGCTGCTGCCTCAGGACGTCCACCGTCTCATCCAGGAGCTCAGGTGACCTCCAACCACACCTGTCCTCTGTCAGGGTACAGACGACAGAACCAGCTAACTGTCCTCTCTCAACTGTCCTGCAGGTGTTGCTTGGAGCGGCCGGAGACCTGGGCGTCCCTGACGGTCCACGGCTTCATGGACAGTCCAGTATCGTGGGGGGAGAACGAGCACGGCTTCCTGACTGGAGGAGAGAACTTCTACAGCCTGCTGCTGCTCCACGACCACGTCTACCAGCTGCACCTGGCCACGGGGGCTCAGGACGCCTGTCCTCCGTGAGGCCTGTCCTCCGTGAGGCCTGTCCTCCGTGAGGCCTGTCCTCCATGACGCTTGTCCTCCATGACGCCTGTCTTCCATGACGCCTGTCCTCCATGACGCCTGTCTTCCATGACGCCTGTCCTCCATGACACCTGTCTTCCATGACGCCTGTCCTCCATGACACCTGTCCACGTTTCTTCTGTGATTTGATGACATTTCGTTGCAGAAACATTTTGAGTTAAACAGAATCTTTTGTACATGAAGTGACTGACACCTGATTGGAGGATGGAGGTCCAGGTGTTCCAGGTGTTCCAGGTGTTCCAGGTGTGCTTATTATCTGTTACTGTTGACAGGATGTTGGACTGCTGCTAGTTAATGATCTCTCCATCTCTACTTTATTGATACTCTTCATTTTACATGTTTTCATTTTGAAATAATAATAATAAAAAAAAAAAAAAAGATGAACCAAAGTTTCTATTGAACCGTGAATTTAGTTTCTGGACTCGTCCACAGACCAACGGGACCAGAGTCCACTGAGTCCAGACCATGGACTGGTCCTTGTCAGGTGTCAATTTAGTTCATATCTGCAGGATGAAGTCTGTCCTCAGGGGGGCGCTGCAGGACTGTCAACCTAGCTTAGCGTGAAGGCAGGAAGCAAGGGCAAACTGCTAGCTTAGCTTAGCTTAGCTTAGCTTAGCACACAACATTTTATCCACATTATTTTATCCACAGAACACCGTAAACCTCAGGATGGTCAGTTCAGGTTCTTATCAGGTATTTGCCCTCAGTTTGGCCTGACAGGTGGAAACTGCTCAGACCTCCTGTTAGCTAACATGCTAGCCACAAGTCCACTGGTTTTAAAGCCTGCGGTCAAGACTAAAAAGCTACAAGCTAATCTGGCTAAAGCTAGGCTAACATGTCCTGGAGGTTTTAAATGTTCTGCTTCTAAAATTAGAACGTCAGTGTTTACAAATGTTTACAAGAAGGAACGTTCTGGTTCCCGTCCAAGTGCTGAATTAGAACCGGTCCAGGTCTAGACCGGAGTCCAGGTCCTAGCATAGCTCGGTTCTCCTCTGCAGGTACTGCAGGATGGAGTCGGTCCCTTGCGATGAGCCCCAGACTCTCTTCAGGGTTTCACACTCGCGCTCGTTGGCTTGTTCCAAAGCACTGCGGCTGGTGTTCCTCATAAGGGCTTTGGACTCCTGCAGAACCTGGAGGACAGGAAGTGGAACCAGCGTCAGGAGGAGAAGAAGAAAGGAGAAGAATGGTGAACACAACGTCAACAACAAGAGACCAACCAGCGAGTCGACTGCCACCAGCTCTTTGACTCTCAGCATCACTTCCTGTGTGAACGTTCCTGGCCACAGAACCTGGGACACCAGACCTTTAGAACACGCCTCCTGGGCCGTCAACTTCCTGCCGCTGAGTAGGAGTTCACTGGCCTGAAACACAGGAAGCAGAGAATGAAGGGGTTAATGAAGGAGTGAATGAATGAATGAACCAGTGGATGTAGTGGGGCACCAACCGAGGCCAGGCCCATGACTCGGGGGAAGGTGAAGGACGAGCAGGCGTCCGGCGTCTGGCCATAGGACGTGTACGGCGTCTGGAACCAAGCCTTCTCATTGGCCCACACCACGTCACAGAGAGGCAAGATGGCCGCCCCGAGGCCGAGCGCCGGCCCGTTCACCGCCGCCACAATGGGCTTCCTGAACTGGATGAAGGTGTTGACGAAGGTCCTGAGGAAGAGGCCACAGAGGTCAGAGGTCAACACTGACAACATCACGCGGCTGTCAGGCATCTCTGGCGTTACCTGATGGTTTCGGCCATCTTGATGCTCTCCTTCTTCCTGTCGTCTGTCAGGCGTCTGATGAAATACAGGAAGTCGAGGCCACAGCAAAAGACGCTGCCGACGGCGCCGAGCAACACCAGCTTACTGTCGTCTGACGCTGCTGTCGCCATGGCGCTCTGGATCTCCTTCATTACCTGGCAAGGAGAACAGGTGTTGCGGTGGTGTCGCCACAGACGGTGCAATGCATTGTGGGTATGTGGGCGTGGCCTCACCTCAGGATTGAGCGTGTTGTTCTCAGAGCTCTTGGTGGACAGCAGGATGTGAGTGAAGCCGTCCTGTTTCTTGACCACGATGTCTCTGTATCGGTACGAGCTCTCCGTCTGGCGAACGCTGAACCTCAGACGCTTGTCAAATGCAGAACGTTCCTCCAGACGCCGTTTCCCTGTCACACTGGTTGCCCCGGCAACAGCACTCTGCACGCCGGACATTCCGCTGGCGGCGACAGCCTCCATCATCGCGTTTCCTGGAAGAACATGAAGGAGTTAGTCTACTGGAACCAGGACCAGGACCAGTCTGAAGAGCAGAGCTGGACTAACCGGTGCCGCTGAGGGAGCGCATGGCTGCAGGTGTGATCGGGACTCGAGGTGGGGCCAGGGGGTTCTGGCTGCGGGGTCTGGACCCCATGCGGGCCCTCTCCTCTCCAGGCCCCAGCTGGATCCCAGCAGGTTTCTCCAGCAGGGCGACCTCCGGTGGGACCAGGTGAGCCTCCTGACCTCCGGCCTCTAGGCTGTGAGCCGCCTCGCTGGGAGATGAATCCGAGTCTGGCCGGCCATTCATCGGACTTTTGGGAACCAGGATCTTGATGCCCGTCTTGGACAGGTCCACGCTGCGGCGGGCCGGAGACGCAGACATTGACCCGCTGCTGAACCTGTCGCCCGGGGGGGTCAGTCCAGGAGGGGGCGGGTGAGGCGGGACGAGAGTAGCGTTCACCTGGATACAGTCTCCAGGTAAGGCGACAGCGGTTGGCGGTGGTGGCCTGCAGGGCGGGCGGTGGGCGGGGCTAACGTGGAGGCTGGGAGATCTGCGGGTGGAGCGCAGGAACACACCGTCTCTCTGGCGCTCGGCAAATTGGCGGTTGAACTCATGGACGTAAATCATGCAGGTGGACAGGTGAGTCTCCGGCTCCCAGGTATCACCCTGAGATCCATAACCTCTCCACCTGACCAGGTACTCCACCTTCCCCTTCTTTGTCTTCCTCTTGTCTACGATTCGCTCCACCTGCAGAATACAAAGGAGGAGCAGTCAGAACCTGGTCTGATCATCTGGATCATCACCTGGACCTGATCTGAACCTGATCTGGATCATCACCTGGACCTGATCTGGATCATCACCTGGACCTGATCTGAACCTGATCTGGATCATCACCTGGACCTGATCGGGATCATCACCTGGACCTGATCTGAACCTGATCTGGATCATCACCTGGACCTGATCTGGATCATCATCTGAACCTGATCTGGATCATCATCTGAACCTGGTCTGAACCTGATCTGGATCATCATCTGAACCTGATCTGGATCCTGGTCTGAACCTGATCTGGATCATCATCTGAACCTGGTCTGAACCTGATCTGGATCATCACCTGGACCTGATCTGGATCATCACCTGGACCTGATCTGAACCTGATCTGGATCATCACCTGGACCTGATCTGGATCATCATCTGAACCTGGTCTGGATCATCATCTGAACCTGGTCTGGATCATCACCTGGACCTGATCTGGACCTGGTCTGGATCATTATCTGAACCTGGTCTGGATCATCACCTGGACCTGATCTGGATCATCATCTGAACCTGGTCTGAACCTGATCTGGATCATCATCTGAACCTGGTCTGATCATCTGAACCTGATCTGGATCATCATCTGAACCTGATCTGGACCTGGTCTGGATCATCATCTGAACCTGGTCTGAACCTGATCTGGATCATCATCTGAACCTGGTCTGATCATCTGAACCTGATCTGGATCATCACCTGGACCTGATCTGGACCTGGTCTGGATCCTCATCTGAACCTGGTCTGAACCTGATCTGGATCCTGGTCTGAACCTGATCTGGATCATCATCTGAACCTGGTCTGAACCTGATCTGGATCATCATCTGAACCTGGTCTGAACCTGATCTGGATCCTGGTCTGAACCTGATCTGGATCATCATCTGAACCTGGTCTGAACCTGATCTGGATCCTGGTCTGAACCTGATCTGGATCATCATCTGAACCTGGTCTGACCATCAACTGAACCTAATCTGGATCATCATCTGAACCTGATCTGGATCATCACCTGAACCTGATCTGATCATCTGAACCTGATCTGAACCTGATCTGGATCATCATCTGAACCTGATCTGGATCATCATCTGAACCTGGTCTGATCATCTGAACCTGATCTGGATCATCATCTGAACCTGGTCTTATCATCTGAACCTGATCTGGATCATCATCTGAACCTGGTCTGATCATCTGAACCTGGTCTGGATCATCATCTGAACCTGGTCTGATCATCTGAACCTGATCTGGATCGTCATCTGAACCTGGTCTTATCATCTGAACCTGATCTGGATCATCATCTGAACCTGGTCTGAACCTGATCTGGATCCTGGTCTGAACCTGGTCTGACCATCATCTGAACCTGATCTGGATCATCATCTGAACCTGATCTGGATCATCATCTGAACCTGATCTGCATCATCACCTGAACCTGATCTGATCATCTGAACCTGATCTGAACCTGATCTGGATCATCATCTGAACCTGATCTGGATCATCATCTGAACCTGGTCTGATCATCTGAACCTGATCTGGATCATCATCTGAACCTGGTCTGATCATCTGAACCTGGTCTGGATCATCATCTGAACCTGGTCTGATCATCTGAACCTGATCTGGATCATCATCTGAACCTGATCTGGATCATCATCTGAACCTGGTCTGATCATCTGAACCTGATCTGGATCATCATCTGAACCTGGTCTTATCATCTGAACCTGATCTGGATCATCATCTGAACCTGGTCTGATCATCTGAACCTGGTCTGGATCATCATCTGAACCTGGTCTGATCATCTGAACCTGATCTGGATCGTCATCTGAACCTGGTCTTATCATCTGAACCTGATCTGGATCATCATCTGAACCTGGTCTGAACCTGATCTGGATCCTGGTCTGAACCTGGTCTGACCATCATCTGAACCTGATCTGGATCATCATCTGAACCTGATCTGGATCATCATCTGAACCTGATCTGCATCATCACCTGAACCTGATCTGATCATCTGAACCTGATCTGAACCTGATCTGGATCATCATCTGAACCTGATCTGGATCATCATCTGAACCTGGTCTGATCATCTGAACCTGATCTGGATCATCATCTGAACCTGGTCTGATCATCTGAACCTGGTCTGGATCATCATCTGAACCTGGTCTGATCATCTGAACCTGATCTGGATCATCATCTGAACCTGATCTGGATCATCATCTGAACCTGATCTGGATCATCATCTGAACCTGGTCTGATCATCTGAACCTGGTCTGGATCATCATCTGAACCTGATCTGGATCATCATCTGAACCTGATCTGGATCATCATCTGAACCTGGTCTGATCATCTGAACCTGATCTGGATCATCATCTGAACCTGGTCTTATCATCTGAACCTGATCTGGATCATCATCTGAACCTGGTCTGATCATCTGAACCTGATCTGGATCGTCATCTGAACCTGGTCTTATCATCTGAACCTGATCTGGATCATCATCTGAAACTGGTCTGAACCTGATCTGGATCCTGGTCTGAACCTGATCTGGATCCTGGTCTGAACCTGGTCTGACCATCATCTGAACCTGATCTGGATCATCATCTGAACTTGATCTGGATCATCATCTGAACCTGATCTGATCATCTGAACCTGATCTGAACCTGATCTGGATCATCATCTGAACCTGATCTGGATCATCATCTGAACCTGGTCTGATCATCTGAACCTGATCTGGATCATCATCTGAACCTGGTCTGATCATCTGAACCTGATCTGGATCATCATCTGAACCTGGTCTGATCATCTGAACCTGATCTGGATCATCATCTGAACCTGGTCTGATCATCTGAACCTGATCTGGATCATCATCTGAACCTGGTCTGCTCATCTGAAACTGGTCTGGATCATCATCTGGACCTGATCTGAACCTGATCTGGATCATCATCTGAACCTGGTCTGAACCTGATCTGGATCCTGGTCTGAACCTGATCTGGATCCTGGTCTGAACCTGGTCTGATCATCTGAACCTGATCTGGATCATCATCTGAACCTGGTCTGATCATCTGAACCTGGTCTGGATCATCATCTGAACCTGGTCTGCTCATCTGAACCTGGTCTGGATCATCATCTGGACCTGATCTGGACCTGATCTGAACCTGATCTGGATCATCATCTGAACCTGGTCTGAACCTGATCTGGATCCTGGTCTGAACCTGATCTGGATCATCATCTGAACCTGGTCTGAACCTGATCTGGATCATCATCTGAACCTGGTCTGATCATCATCTGAACCTGATCTGGATCATCATCTGAACCTGGTCTGGATCATCATCTGAACCTGGTCTGGATCATCATCTGAACCTGGTCTGATCATCTGAACCTGGTCTGATCATCATCTGAACCTGATCTGGATCATCATCTGAACCTGGTCTGGATCATCATCTGAACCTGGTCTGATCATCATCTGAACCTGGTCTGATCATCTGAACCTGGTCTGATCATCATCTGAACCTGATCTGGATCATCATCTGAACCTGATCTGGATCATCATCTGAACCTGGTCTGATCATCATCTGAACCTGATCTGGATCATCATCTGAACCTGGTCTGGATCATCATCTGAACCTGGTCTGATCATCATCTGAACCTGGTCTGATCATCTGAACCTGGTCTGATCATCATCTGAACCTGGTCTGATCATCTGAACCTGGTCTGATCATCATCTGAACCTGGTCTGATCATCATCTGAACCTGGTCTCATCATCTGAACCTGATCTGGATCATCATCTGAACCTGATCTGGATCATCATCTGAACCTGAACATGTTTTGTTTTTCAGAATAAGAGCAGACACCAGGACACTGGTGTCTGCTCTGAAGGACACTATTGATCAGGTGATCAGGTGGACAGGTGGACAGGATGCATATGGATCAGCAGAGACCAGCGGGATTAAACTTGGTCAAAGTTCCAGAACAAACTTTCTCTTGAACATGTCCCTGCTCCTCCTCTGGACTCTGAGCTAACGGCTAGCTAACTCTCCAGAGGCTAACTAGTTTATATCCGCTCTGACTCCTCCAGCGGTCCGACTCCGGTTCTCGGTGCCGGGTCACTAGACGCGAACTCTCTGCTTTATCTCATTCTTCTGTAGCGGAGCAGAAAACTAACTCCAAACTCCGCCGCTTAGCCGTTAGCATGTTAGCATGTTAGCAAAGAGCTTACCTCGTACAACTCCTCCGTAGCCATGGACGCGTGCGCGCGCACCAGCAGCTTTCACGAGCGTCTTCAGTTGAGCAGCGACATGAGACAAAGACGGTGAAGAGGTTCAGAGAACGGGAACCGGGAACCGGGAACCGACGGCACCGCCGGTCCACCCTCAACTAGCCGCTACCCGCTATCAGCTAACCGTTAGCCGTTAGCTGTTAGCCCTGTAGCAAGATCCGCTCTCACTCACTGCCCTCCAAAATAAAAGCCTCCGGACTTCCGCTACTCATTAACGATCAGTCCAACGGAGCCGCAGCGAGTAGTCGATTAATCGATTAGATCAATGAAAGATTTTAAAATAAATTTGATCCTTTTCTGATTGTGGGCGTTTGAATGTGCAAAAACTTCTAAAATATTTTATTCTTAGCAGGAAGATTTTCCAGAGAATTAAGAATAAAATGATCCTTTTATATTCTGGGATGTCTGACTGAATTCATGTGAGACAAAAATATCTGATCAGGACATCTGAGACAAATCAGTTTATAAGGTCAGAGGTCAGAGGTCACTGAGTTTAGGTTTACTTCTTTCTATATTTGTGTAATAAAAATCTGTGAGCAGAGACACATCAGAGAGTAAGTTTGTCTTTGTGGACGTTGGACACATGTGAAGAGCATAAGGACTCAATCAGAGGATCAGATGGTTTATTGATTCTACACATTCAGTCTCAGTTGGACTTCTTCTCCGTCACTTTTTTACGCCGCTGCAGAGATGGCGCCGTCAGCGCGGCGGTGACGGTGGCGTAGTCGTCGTCAGTTGCGGTTGGTCTCGTCTTACAGCAGAGGACACAGAAGACGGAGACGAGGACGACCGGGAAACCAATCAGGAAACAGCCAAGCATCGGAGCCTGGATGAACACGGTCTGGACAACAAGATGGAGGACAGACATCAGTGGGACGGAGACAGACAGAGACTGAGACAGACAGGTCTGATGACTTACCGTCAGCGCGACCTTGGCTTCGTAAACAAAGCGTCTGATTCGCTGAACGATGTTGTTTCCTCCCTGACTCTGAAACATGAAACAGATCACATGTTCAGAGACCAGAATGTCTTTGTTGTCTTCAGGAGTGTCCGTCCCGCTGTCCTCACCTCCACACTACCGTCCAACACCCCGTCCAGAAAGTCCAGCAGCTGTTGCTCCGTCTCCACTGCATCGGACGGCAGGAAGTATCCGTCAGTGGACAGATTCACCACAATAAAGGACGGGACAGAGACCTCTCTGAGGCAGAAGACAGGGACATTAGAGACAGGGACAGATGACAAAATAAAAGACAGGACAGAAACTCACCCCATGACGAGTCCATTAATGTAAGCGCTGCCCTCCATGAAACCAAAGTAGAAGCTTCTGTAAAAAGAGATTTAATTTACTGGAAGAACTGAAGAGTCTCTGGAAAACCTTTCTGGATGTTTCATCTCTATGTGGTCAACATGAAAACCTTTCTAGATGTTTCATCTCTATGTGTTCATCATGAAAACCTTTCGAGATGTTTCATCTCTATGTGTTCATGAAAACCTTTCGAGATGTTTCATCTCTATGTGTTCATGAAAACCTTTCTAGATGTTTCATCTCTATGTGGTCAACATGAAAACCTTTCTAGATGTTTCATCTCTATGTGTTCATGAAAACCTTTCGAGATGTTTCATCTCTATGTGTTCATTATGAAAACCTTTCTAGATGTTTCATCTCTATGTGTTCATGAAAACCTTTCTAGATGTTTAATCTCTATGTGTTCATCATGAAAACCTTTCTAGATGTTTCATCTCTGTGTGTTCATGAAAACCTTTCTAGATGTTTAATCTCTATGTGTTCATCATGAAAACCGTTGTAGATGTTTCATCTCTATGTGTTCATGAAAACCTTTCTAGATATTTCATCTCTGTGTGTTCATGAAAACCTTTTCTAGATGTTTCATCTCTATGTGTTCATGAAAACCTTTCGAGATGTTTCATCTCTATGTGTTCATCATAAAAACCTTTCTAGATGTTTCATCTCTATGTTTCCATGAAAAACTTTCTAGATATTTCATCTCTATGTGTGCAGATAAGAGCGGATTTAAATGGACAACTGGTTATTCCAGCTGAGATAGTTAGCACTCGACTACGGCCAGATCTGCTGTTGTGGTCTGAGCCAGAGAAAGTAGTTTATTTCATAGAGCTGACTGTCCCGTGGGAAGATAGAGTTGAGGAGGCTAATGAGCGAAAAAGAGCTAAGTATGCAGAGTTAGCAGCAGATGCAGAGCAGAATGGATGGAAGGCTTATGTCCGCCCGGTAGAAGTGGGCTGCCGTGGATTTGTGGCAAAGTCGGCGATTGCTCTGCTGAGCGAGCTGGGCATACGAGGAAGGAGCCAGAGGACTGCGGTTAGCAACATGTCCCGGGCAGCAGAGAGAGCGAGCGACTGGTTATGGGTGCGCAGAAAGCATGCTAGCTGGGGAACTAGCTAAGGTAAGGAAGGCCGCATGTAGGCCTCGATTTGTTTATTACGCGATTTGTTTGTTACGTGTTTTCGGCCCGCAGCAACGGGGCGAATCACGGTAGATTTGCTTGTTTGGCTCGTGGTTCAGTCCGCATCAACGGGGCGAATCACGGTAGATTTGTTTTTGTTACGTGTTTCAGTCCGCATCAACGGGGCGAATCACGGTAGATTTGTTTGTTTGGCTCGTGGTTCAGTCCGCATCAACGGGGCGAATCACGGTAGATTTGTTTGTTTGGCTCGTGGTTCAGTCCGCATCAACGGGGCGAATCATGGTAGATTTGTTTGTTTGTTACGTGGTTCAGTCCGCATCAACGGGGCGAATCATGGTAGATTTGTTTGTTTGGCTCGTGGTTCAGTCCGCATCAACGGGGCGAATCATGGTAGATTTGTTTGTTTGGCTCGTGGTTCAGTCCGCATCAACGGGGCGAATCATGGTAGATTTGTTTTTGTTACGTGGTTATTAGTTACTATATTAGCTGTTGATAGACATCGAATGGTGAGGGAAACAGGGTTGTGCAGTGGCGGTGTGGAGGGGGGTGACTCCAGGACGCTGGAAATCACTGTTAAGCCTTCTCGAGGTGTCGTGGGCCTAACTTAACGAAACATCGGTGAAGGGAGGTGCCCACTTGAAAACCCCAATGACATGCTGCATACTGCTGTTGTCTTCTTGTTACGTGGTAGCTATGGTTAGCTGCTGAGCGGGCCATACAAGCCAGCAGCGTTTAGTTAATGTTTTACAATGTCTGAACTATGCTGCTCAATGGGCTTACAAGCCAGCAGCTTTTACTTAGTTTATGTAGATTATAGGTTAATTGTCATATTATATGACCATAGGTTAGGTAGGGTCTCTTAGCTGAACAGGGCCTCTAAATGTGTTTTGCCTGGGATTTTGGCACAAGGGATTATAACATCTTATCCTGTGTATTACTGAATGCTATATCTAGCCTAGGCTAGTGACTGTTGCGAATAGTGCAGCTGACAACTAGGGAAAGACCTAGTGACAGCATGGAAAGACAGCTGACAGGAGGGAATAGTCCCCACCGGGGCTACAATGGGTTAGCTGCTCATTGTGGCAGTAGCCCAGGCTTTAATAAGCCATGGGCTACACCCTAACTTGCTACAAAGACGACTAATGATAAAATACCCCTAGAGTCAGCGAGAGCAGGGGCGGAAGATGACTCAGTTTGGACTGACACGGCTTTTGACCCAGGAATGAATTTGACACCGAGTAGGCAAGGCACGTTAATGGAAGCTACTAGTTCAGATGGAGATGGAAAGAAGCAGCAGGTTTGTGTGTGTGGCTGGCAAAAGATAACAACAGTAAAGGGCCTCAGAATCCACCAAGGGAGGAAAAAGTGCTTGGCAGAGGGAACACAGGGACCCCGCATTGATAGCTACTTCTTAAGAAGTGCATTAAGTCAGTCGGTTGAAGTCCAGCGACAGGAGCTAACCCACAGTTCGCAGGACATCAGCACCCCTAATGTTGAGGCAGGTACAAGCACTGAGGCAGACAGAGAGGCCAGCCAGCCAAAAAGGGAGAAAATTAGCGGTCAGAAAGCAAGGATCAAATGGCCAGGTGCATCAGATATTAGGCAGTGGGAGGACATCAATAGTGATTTGGTTAGTGTACTAGGTAGACTTAAAGGGACGGCGGAGAGTAAGTTGGAGAAAATGGGAGATATTATTTATGGTTATGGTAAGGAAAGATTTGGTGTGGTTGAGAAACAGAAGAAACAAGAGGGACAGGTGGTTAGATCGAGGCGTCAGCAAGAGATCGATAGGCTCGTACAGGAGAGGAGACTCCTTAAGAAGCAGTGGAGGAAAGCTACAGCTGAAGAGAAGGAAGGTATTGATTGTTTACAGGCAGATGTTAGGAAGCGATTGGCAGCGTTAAGAAGGGCGGAGAACATTAGGAAAAATAGGAAAAGGAAAGAGCGAGCTAGATTAGCATTTTATAAGGACCCATTTAGGTTTGTGAAGTCACTATTTAGTAAGGAAAAGAATGGTAGCCTCACGGTACCAAAAGAGAGGCTTGAGGAGTACTTGGAGGAGGTGCATAAAGATACGGACAGGTTTAGAAAGTTGGCACTACCCTCTGATATTCCACCTATTGGTGAAATAGTTAGCCAGTGTGATGACAGCCCACTAAGGTGGAAAGAGGTTCAAGAAGTGGTACGACGTGCAAGAGCCTCTTCAGCCCCGGGACCTAATGGGGTCCCCTACCGGCTGTATAAGAGTGCACCAGATGTGCTGAGGTTCCTGTGGAAATTGATGAAAGTAGTATGGAAGAAACAGGTTATTCCCAAGGCATGGCGCAGGGCAGGGGGGATTTTTATTCCCAAAGAGAGGGACTCATTGGAAATAAGCCAGTTTAGACCAATTAGTCTGCTTAATGTTGAGGGGAAGATTTTCTTCAGTGTTGTGGCACAGAGGTTGTCTAGTTACTTGGTTAAAAACAGACTAGTTGATACGTCGGTGCAAAAGGCTGGGATCCCAGGCTTCTCTGGATGCTTAGAGCACACCAGCATGATTTGGCACCAAATTCAGTTAGCAAAGCAAGAGAAGAGAGACCTGCATGTTGTATTCTTAGACCTGGCTAATGCTTTTGGGTCAGTGCCGCATAGTTTGTTATGGGAAGCATTTGAGTTCTTTAGAGTTCCAGGCAGTATAAAAAACTTAGTCAAAGCCTACTTTCTAGACATTCAACTCTGCTTTACCACAGCAGAGTACTCTACAGCATGGCAGCAGCTGGAGGTAGGCATCATGGCAGGGTGTACAATCTCTCCACTAGCCTTTACAATGGCAATGGAGGTTATTATTAGGGCTTCCAAATGGGTGGTAGGTGGAGAAAGGCTGCAAGGAGGGCTTCGCCTCCCCCCAATCAGGGCCTACATGGACGACATGACGACAGCAACGTCAACCGCTCCTTGTACCAGAAGATTGCTGGATAAGCTAAATAGCAACCTGCAGTGGGCTAGGATGAAAGTGAAGCCTATTAAATCTAGGAGTATTTCTATTGTTAAAGGAAAGGTAGTAGATAAGAAGTTTGTTATAAATGATGAGGTAGTTCCCACAGTGCTGGAAAAGCCAGTGAAGAGCTTGGGAAGATGGTATGATGCAAGTCTTAGTGATAAGGCGCAGTTTGAAGGGTTGAGGCAGGAAATGATTCAAGGCATTTCAAGCATAGACCGGTCAGGGCTACCAGGGAAGTTAAAATTGTGGTGCTGGCAATTTGGTTTACTGCCTCGGCTAATGTGGCCGCTGACGGTGTATGAGGTTGCCCTTTCAAAGGTAGAAAAGTTAGAAAGAATGATTAATTCATTTATCAGAAAGTGGCTTGGTGTCCCACGCTGCTTAAGTGACACAGCCTTGTATGGGAAAGGCATTCTGGAGCTCCCAGTTACCAGCTTAACAGAGGAGTTTAAGTGTGCTAAAGTTAGACTGGAAATGACTCTTACTCAGTCAAAGGATCCAGTGGTTAGGAGTGTAGCGCCTACTATTAAGACAGGGAGGAAGTGGAAGGCAAAAGAGGCTGTACAGCAAGCACAGGCAGCTCTTAAACATAGAGATATCATAGGTCATGTACAGCAAGGGCGTGGAGGCCTAGGGCTGTGTGCAGGGAAACCTCTGTGGAGCAAGGCATCAGCAGTAGAAAGGAGAAAGATGGTAGTGGAAGAAGTACAGAAGCAGGAGGAAGCAGTTAGATGCTCGAAGGCAGTGTCGCAGGCTAAGCAGGGTCAGTGGGTGAACTGGGAGAGTGTGGAGAAAAGGAAGTTGAAGTGGAGAGAGCTTTGGAGCATGGAGGCTAGCAGGATTAGATTTATGTTAGGGGCTACTTATGATGTGCTGCCAACTCCCCAGAACCTAAACCAGTGGGTAGGTGAGGATAATGCCTGTCCACTGTGCACTTGTGTCTGCACGCTTAGACATATTCTGACAGGTTGTAAGGTTAGTCTTTCCCAAGGACGTTATACCTGGCGTCACAACCAGGTACTGAAATGCTTAGCAGCTGCAATTGAGGAAAAACGGGTGGATTTAAATTCATTGGTCGTTAACAGAGAGAATAGATGTATTAAGTTTGTACGGGAGGGAGAAAAGGCTAGACCAGCAGGCATCAGGCATAACACGGGACAGCTAAGAGTAGGAGGAGCCTGGCAGATAAGAGCGGATTTAAATGGACAACTGGTTATTCCAGCTGAGATAGTTAGCACTCGACTACGGCCAGATCTGCTGTTGTGGTCTGAGCCAGAGAAAGTAGTTTATTTCATAGAGCTGACTGTCCCGTGGGAAGATAGAGTTGAGGAGGCTAATGAGCGAAAAAGAGCTAAGTATGCAGAGTTAGCAGCAGATGCAGAGCAGAATGGATGGAAGGCTTATGTCCGCCCGGTAGAAGTGGGCTGCCGTGGATTTGTGGCAAAGTCGGCGATTGCTCTGCTGAGCGAGCTGGGCATACGAGGAAGGAGCCAGAGGACTGCGGTTAGCAACATGTCCCGGGCAGCAGAGAGAGCGAGCGACTGGTTATGGGTGCGCAGAAAGCATGCTAGCTGGGGAACTAGCTAAGGTAAGGAAGGCCGCATGTAGGCCTCGATTTGTTTATTACGCGATTTGTTTGTTACGTGTTTTCGGCCCGCAGCAACGGGGCGAATCACGGTAGATTTGCTTGTTTGTTACGTGGTTCAGTCCGCATCAACGGGGCGAATCACGGTAGATTTGTTTGTTTGGCTCGTGGTTCAGTCCGCATCAACGGGGCGAATCACGGTAGATTTGTTTTTGTTACGTGTTTCAGTCCGCATCAACGGGGCGAATCACGGTAGATTTGTTTGTTTGGCTCGTGGTTCAGTCCGCATCAACGGGGCGAATCACGGTAGATTTGTTTGTTTGGCTCGTGGTTCAGTCCGCATCAACGGGGCGAATCATGGTAGATTTGTTTGTTTGTTACGTGGTTCAGTCCGCATCAACGGGGCGAATCACGGTAGATTTGTTTGTTTGTTACGTGGTTCAGTCCGCATCAACGGGGCGAATCACGGTAGATTTGTTTGTTTGGCTCGTGGTTCAGTCCGCATCAACGGGGTGAATCATGGTAGATTTGTTTGTTTGGCTTGTGGTTCAGTCCGCATCAACGGGGCGAATCATGGTAGATTTGCTTGTTTGGCTCGTGGTTATTAGTTACTAGCTGTTGATAGACATCGAATGGTGAGGGAAACAGGGTTGTGCAGTGGCGGTGTGGAGGGGGGTGACTCCAGGACGCTGGAAATCACTGTTAAGCCTTCTCGAGGTGTCGTGGGCCTAACTTAACGAAACATCGGTGAAGGGAGGTGCCCACTTGAAAACCCCAATGACATGCTGCATACTGCTGTTGTCTTCTTGTTACGTGGTAGCTATGGTTAGCTGCTGAGCGGGCCATACAAGCCAGCAGCGTTTAGTTAATGTTTTACAATGTCTGAACTATGCTGCTCAATGGGCTTACAAGCCAGCAGCTTTTACTTAGTTTATGTAGATTATAGGTTAATTGTCATATTATATGACCATAGGTTAGGTAGGGTCTCTTAGCTGAACAGGGCCTCTAAATGTGTTTTGCCTGGGATTTTGGCACAAGGGATTATAACATCTTATCCTGTGTATTACTGAATGTTCATCATGAAAACCTTTCTAGATATTTCATCTCTATGTGTTCAACATGAAAACCTTTCTAGATGTTTCATCTCTGTGTTCATGAAAACCTTTCTAGATGTTTCATCTCTATGTGTTCATCATAAAAACCTTTCTAGATGTTTCATCTCTATGTGTTCATCATGAAAACCTTTCTAGATGTTTCATCTGTATGCGTTCAACATGAAAACCTTTCTAGATGTTTCATCTCTAAAAACCTTTCTAGATGTTTCATCTCTATGTGTTCAACATAAAAACATTTCTAGATGTTTCATCTCTATGTGTTCAACATGAAAACCTTTCTAGATGTTTCATCTCTATGTGTTCATGAAAACCTTTCTAGATGTTTCATCTCTGTGTTCATCATGAAAACCTTTCTAGATGTTTCATCTCTATGTGTTCATGAAAACCTTTCTAGATGTTTCATCTCTATGTGTTCATCATAAAAACCTTTCTAGATGTTTCATCTCTATGTTTCCATGAAAACCTTTCTAGATATTTCATCTCTATGTGTTCATCATGAAAACCTTTCCAGATATTTCATCTGTATGTGTTCATGAAAACCTTTCTAGATGTTTCATCTCTATGTGTTCATCATAAAAACCTTTCTAGATGTTTCATCTCTATGTTTCCATGAAAACCTTTCTAGATATTTCATCTCTATGTGTTCATCATGAAAAACTTTCTAGATATTTCATCTGTATGTGTTCATCATGAAAACCTTTCTAGATGTTTCATCTCTATGTGTTCATCATAAAAACATTTCTAGGTATTTCATCTCTAAAAACCTTTCTAGATGTTTCATCTCTATGTGTTCAACATAAAAACCTTTCTAGATGTTTCATCTCTATGTGTTCAACATGAAAACCTTTCTAGATGTTTCATCTCTATGTGTTCATCATGAAAACCTTTCTAGATGTTTCATCTCTATGTGTTCAACATGAAAACCTTTCTAGATGTTTCATCTCTATGTGTTCATCGTAAAAATCTTTCGAGATGTTTCATCTCTATGTGTTCATCATGAAAACCTTTCTAGATATTTCATCTGTATGTGTTCATGAAAACCTTTCGAGATGTTTCATCTCTATGTGTTCATCATAAAAACCTTTCTAGAAGTTTCATCTCTATGTTTCCATGAAAACCTTTCTAGATATTTCATCTGTATGTGTTCATCATGAAAACCTTTCTAGATATTTCATCTGTATGTGTTCATCATGAAAAACTTTCTAGATATTTCATCTCTATGTGTTCATCATGAAAACCTTTCTAGATATTTCATCTGTATGCGTTCAACATGAAAACCTTTCTAGATGTTTCATCTGTATGCGTTCAACATGAAAACCTTTCTAGATGTTTCATCTGTATGCGTTCAACATGAAAACCTTTCTAGATGTTTCATCTGTATGCGTTCAACATGAAAACCTTTCTAGATGTTTCATCTGTATGCGTTCAACATGAAAACCTTTCTAGATGTTTCATCTGTATGCGTTCAACATGAAAACCTTTCTAGATGTTTCATCTGTATGCGTTCAACATGAAAACCTTTCTAGATGTTTCATCTGTATGCGTTCAACATGAAAACCTTTCTAGATGTTTCATCTGTATGCGTTCAACATGAAAACCTTTCTAGATGTTTCATCTGTATGCGTTCAACATGAAAACCTTTCTAGATGTTTCATCTGTATGCGTTCAACATGAAAACCTTTCTAGATGTTTCATCTGTATGCGTTCAACATGAAAACCTTTCTAGATGTTTCATCTGTATGCGTTCAACATGAAAACCTTTCTAGATATTTCATCTCTATGCGTTCATCATGAAAACCTTTCTAGATATTTCATCTGTATGCGTTCAACATGAAAACCTTTCTAGATGTTTCATCTCTAAAAACCTTTCTAGATGTTTCATCTCTATGTGTTCAACATAAAAACATTTCTAGATGTTTCATCTCTATGTGTTCAACATGAAAACCTTTCTAGATGTTTCATCTTAGTTAAATGCATTCCAGGGGCAATCTTACCTCAAACTGCTGGCTAAGGCTAAGGTTAAATACAGTAAAATTGTTATTCACGTCGGCAGTAATGACACCCGGTTACGTCAATCGGAGGTCACAAAACTTAATGTGGAATCGGTGTGTAAGTTTGCTAAAACTATGTCGGACTCCGTAGTTTTCTCTGGTCCCCTGCCCAACCTGACCAATGATGACATGTTTAGTCGCACGTCGTCATTCCATCGCTGGTTATCTAGGTGGTGTCCAGCAAACAACGTGGCCTTCATTGACAATTGGCACACTTTCTGGGGAAAGCCTGGTCTGATTAGGCGAGATGGCATCCACCCAACTTTAGCGGGTGCTGCTCTCATCTCTAGGAATATGGCCGATTTTATTAACCCCCCGAAACCATGACAACCCAGAGTTCAGACCAGGAGGCGGAGTTGTAGTCTTACACACTTCTCTGCCGCTTCTCTAGGACTGTCTCACACCCTAAACTCTCTAAACTCTATAGATGTTCTGTCTGGTCCCAGATTAGTTAAACCAAAAAATAATAAAAGAGGAGTTTCTCATAGGAACCTGATACAAATCAGTACAAGTTCATTGGTAGAACAGAAGAATAGGAAAATTAAATGTGGTCTTTTAAATGTCAGATCTCTCTCATCCAAATCTCTTTTAGTGAATGATCTGATAACTGATCATCAGATTGATCTATTTAGTTTGACTGAAACATGGCTACAGGATGATGAATATGTTAGTTTAAATGAGTCTACTCCACCCAGTCATAGTAATTATCACATCCCTAGAAGCACAGGTAGAGGAGGAGGAGTGGCAGCAATCTTCCACTCTGATTTATCTATTAATCCTAGACCTAAGCAGAGCTTTAATTCATTTGGAAGTCTTACTCTTACTCTTGCTCATCCAGACCAGAAAATACAAAAACCAATTATTTTTGTTGTGGTGTATCGCCCACCTGCTCCTTACTCTGAGTTTTTAGCTGAGTTCTCTGAGTTTTTATGTGATTTAGTTCTTAGAACAGATAAAGTCATTATAGTAGGTGACTTTAACATCCATGTTGATGTTGTCAGTGACAGCCTTAGCTCCTCATTTACATCATTATTAGATTCAATTGGCTTTTCTCAGAATGTGAACGGATCAACTCACAGTTTTAATCACACCTTAGATCTTGTCCTAACATATGGCATAGAAACTGAAGGTTTAACAGTATTTACTAATAACCCTCTTTTGTCTGATCATTTCCTCATAACCTTTGAATTTACAATAATGGATTACACAGGAACTGAAAAGACATTTCATTACAGTAGATGTTTATCTAATGATGCTGTAACTAGATATAAAGAATTAATTCCTTCTTTATTTACCTCAGTGCCATGTGCCAATGATGTGGACGACAGCAACCACAATTTAACCCCTGCACTAATAGATTATTTTGTTGCTCCTCTGAAAAAGAAGGTCATAAATAGGAGGAGGCTAGCTCCATGGTATAATTCACAGTTCCGCTGTTTAAAACAGGCAGTCCGAAAGCTAGAAAGAATTTGGCATTCCACTAATTCTGAAGAAGCTCACATAGCCTGGAAAGATAGTTTAACAACTTATAAAAAAGCTCTCAGTAATATTAGAACAGCATATTATTCATCATTAATAGAAGAAAACAAGAACAACCCCAGATTTCTTTTCAGCACTGTAGCCAGGCTGACAAAGAGCCACAGCTCTGTTGAGCCATCTATTCCTTTAGCCCTCAGTAGTAATGACTTCATCAGCTTCTTTACAAATAAAATTGTTGGCATTAGAGAAAATATTCAAGGAATCCTTCCAACAGCTGTTAAAGATGTAAGTACAGTGACATTAGAAACTTTTGTAAGACCTTATCAACATCTGGAATCCTTCTCCCCAGTAGATCTTCCTGAGCTCTCTTCAACAATTACAGCATCTAAACCATCAACCTGTCTTCTAGATCCAATCCCAACTAAATTGCTCAAAGAAGTTTTTCCATTAATTAACACCTCCATATTGAACCAGATAAATTTATCTTTATTAACAGGATATGTGCCTCAGTCTTTTAAGATTGCTGTAATTAAGCCCTTACTCAAGAAAGCCACTCTAGATCCAGATGTTTTAGCCAACTATAGACCAATCTCCAACCTTCCTTTTATTTCCAAAATTCCAGAAAAAGTTGTTGCTAATCAGTTGTGTGACCACTTAAACAAGAATGGTCTGTTTGAAGAGTTTCAGTCAGGTTTTAGAGTTCATCATAGTACAGAAACAGCTCTGGTTAAAGTTACCAATGATCTCCTCATGGCTTCAGACAGTGGACTTGTCTCTATACTTGTTCTGCTAGATCTTAGTGCCGCATTTGACACTATTGATCATAATATTTTACTACAGAGACTTGAAAGTGAGGTCAAGATTAAAGGAACTGCATTAGACTGGTTTGAATCCTATCTATCTGACAGATTCCAGTTTGTTCATGTCAATAATGATTCCTCTACTTATACAAAAGTAAGTTACGGAGTCCCTCAGGGTTCTGTGCTAGGACCAATACTCTTCACGTTATACATGTTGCCATTAGGCAAGATTATTAGAAAACATGGCATAAACTTTCATTGTTGTGCAGACGACACCCAACTATATTTATCTATGAAACCAGATGAAACTAATCAGCTGGTTAAACTCCAAGCATGCCTTAAAGACATAAAGGCTTGGATGACCTGTAATTTCCTACTCTTTAAACTCAGACAAAACAGAAGTTATTGTATTCGGTCCTAAACATCTCAGAGATTCATTATCTAATCACATGGTGTCTTTGGATGGCATTACCTTGGCCTCCAGTACTACTGTAAAAAACCTTGGTGTTATATTTGATGAGGATATGTCCTTTAAATGTCACATAAAGCAAGTGACCAGGACTGCCTTCTTTCACCTGCGTAATATCGTCAAAATTAGGAACATCCTGTCTCAGAGTGATGCTGAAAAACTAGTTCATGCATTTGTGTCGTCCAGACTGGATTACTGTAATTCATTACTGTCTGGCTCCAAATAGCTCTTTAAAAAGCCTCCAATTGATTCAAAATGCCGCAGCAAGAGCATTGACAGGAATTAGCAAGAGAGATCATATTACTCCAGTTTTAGCTTCTCTTCACTGGCTCCCTTTAAAGTCTAGAATAGAATTTAAAATCCTCCTCCTTACATACAAGGCCCTTAAAGGCCTAGCTCCATCGTATCTTAAAGACCTCATTGTACCATATCATCCCAACAGATCACTTCGGTCTGAAAGTGCAGGCCTACTTGTGGTTCCTAGAATTTCAAAAAGTAGAATGGGAGGCAGAGCTTTCAGCTATCAGGCTCCTCTCCTGTGGAACCAGCTCCCAGTTTGGGTTCGGGAGGCAGACACTCTCTCTATTTTTAAGGTCAGGCTTAAGACTTTCCTTTTTGATCAAGCTTATAGTTAGGGCTGGACTAAACCATCCCTTAGTTATGCTGCTATAGGCCTAGGCTGCTGGGGGACGATGCACCAAACACACATCCTCCACTTTCTTTTCTCTGGCACAGAGCTCTTGCCCTCTAATTTCCTATCTACTACTAGTCATACTATTCTGTGCTATTACTATGTAGAATGTTTACTGCTGTGTGTGTCCCACCCCCCTTCCCCCCCCTTCCCCCCTCTCCCCCCCTCCCCCCCCTTCCCCCCTCTCCCCCCCTCTTCTTGTGAGTATCTCTGGCCTGGAGTGGTGTGTTTCCCGTGGAGCTCTATACTACATCTGTTGTCGTGGTCTCATCATCCTGCCCAGTCTTCATGGAATCCTGCAGTTATCCACTCCTACCTGAATGAACAATTCTCCAACCTGCCTATGATTCCTCTTACATTTTCGAACTGTCATGTAACATCATCAGTTTGTATCATAAGATTTCACATGTACGCTTTAGTCAGATATGTGTATCTATGACAGATGTATGTTTATCTTGCTGTTCTCTTCTCTTCTCTCTTTGCTGTTCTCTTCTCTCTTTCTTCTGTCTGTACCCGGCTGGCCTTAGGCAGATGGGTCCCTCCATATGAGCTGGGTTCTGCTCGAGGTTTCTTCCTGTTAAAAGGGAGTTTTTCCTGCCACCGTTGCCTTCAGGCTGCTCTGGGGGTTTCAGGCCGGGTTTTTGTAAAGCGTCTTGAGACGATTTGTATTGTTATTGACGCTATATAAATAAAATTGAATTGAATTGAATCTCTATGTGTTCATGAAAACCTTTCTAGATGTTTCATCTCTATGTGTTCATCATGAAAACCTTTCTAGATGTTTCATCTGTATGCGTTCAACATGAAAACCTTTCTAGACGTTTCATTTCTGTGTTCATCATGAAAACCTTTCTAGATGCTTCATCTCTATTTCTAGATCATGTACATACACAGTATTCTAATGAGGAGCTTTTCAGAATAAAAGTCTGACCTGCTGTAAGTCTCTCTGTGAACTGTTGCCACCGTCTCCACCAGGGACTTACACCTGGACAGATAATAACATTCATACCTGATGAATGAATGAATGGATTAATGACAGTTGATGAATGGATGAACTGGGATGAGCATTACCTCACACTTCTTTCGCTATGGAGCTTCTCCTCCACCAGAGCCAATAAGACCAGTTTATCTGCAGGAGAGAGGCGGAGTCACTTCACCAGAACCAATGAGGAGCCTCATAGCTGCTCTCTGATGTTTGCTACATGCTGTTATGACGATAAGACGATGGCAGGGACATGTCTCTGGTTAACACGAGAACTGAACCATCAGGTGTAAACCAGCTGTCCTCTGTCCTCTCTGCCCCCTGTCTTGTCTTACCTGTCTCTCCCATGGCGTACAGACTGTAACTGTCGATATGAAAGAAGTTTGGGAACCGTTCTCTGCTAATCCATGACCTCAGGTCGCCATCATGTTCCTCTGAAACACAGAGGACGACATGAAACACTGAGGACAACATGAAACACTGAGGACGACATGAAACACTCAGGACAAGATGAAACACTGAAGCACTGAGGACGACATGAAACAATGAAACACAGAGGACGACATGAAACACTGAGGACGACATGAAACACTGAGGACGACATGAAACACTCAGGACAAGATGAAACACTGAAGCACTGAGGACGACATGAAACAACGAAACACTGAGGACGACATGAAACACTGAGGACGACATGAAACACTGAGGACGACATGAAACAATGAAACACTGAGGACATGAAACACTCAGGACAAGATGAAACACTGAAGCACTGAGGACGACATGAAACAACGAAACACTGAGGACGACATGAAACACTGAGGACGACATGAAACAATGAAACACAGAGGACGACATGAAACAACGAAACACTGAGGACGACATGAAACACTGAGGACGACATGAAACAATGAAACACTGAGGACGACATGAAACACTGAGGACGACATGAAACACTGAAGCACTGAGGACGACATGAAACACTGAGGACGACATGAAACACTGAAGCACTGAGGACGACATGAAACACTGAGGACGACATGAAACACTGAAGCACTGAGGACGACATGAAACACAGGACGACATGAAACACTGAGGACGACATGAAACAATGAAACACTGAGGACATGAAACACTGAGGACGACATGAAACAATGAAACACTGAGGACATGAAACACTGAGGACAAGATGAAACACTGAAGCACTGAGGACGACATGAAACAACGAAACACTGAGGACAACATGAAACACTGAGGACGACATGAAACACTGAGGACAACATGAAGCACTGAAGCACTGAGGACGATATGAAAAATGAAACACAGAGGACGACATGAAACACTGAGGACGACATGAAACACTGAGGACGACATGAAACAATGAAACACTGAGGACATGAAACACTCAGGACAAGATGAAACACTGAAGCACTGAGGACGACATGAAACAACGAAACACTTAGGACGACATGAAACACTGAGGACGACATGAAACAATGAAACACAGAGGATGACATGAAACAACGAAACACTGAGGAGGACATGAAACACTGAGGACGACATGAAACACTGAAGCACTGAGGACGACATGAAACTCTGAGGACGACATGAAACACTGAGGACGACATGAAACACTGAGGACGACATGAAACACTGAGGACGACATGAAACACTGAAGCACTGAGGACGACATGAAACACTGAGGACGACATGAAACACTGAGGACGACATGAAACAATGAAACACTGAGGACATGAAACACTGAGGACAAGATGAAACACTGAAGCACTGAGGACGACATGAAACAACGAAACACTGAGAACAACATGAAACACTGAGGACGACATGAAACACTGAGGACAACATGAAGCACTGAAGCACTGAGGACGACATGAAACAATGAAACACAGAGGACGACATGAAACACTGAGGACGACATGAAACACTGAGGACGACATGAAGCACTGAAGCACTGAGGACGACATGAAACAATGAAACACAGAGGACGACATGAAACACTGAGGACGACATGAAACACTGAGGACGACATGAAACAATGAAACACTGAGGACATGAAACACTCAGGACAAGATGAAACACTGAAGCACTGAGGACGACATGAAACAACGAAACACTGAGGACGACATGAAACACTGAGGACGACATGAAACAATGAAACACAGAGGACGACATGAAACAACGAAACACTGAGGACGACATGAAACACTGAGGACGACATGAAACACTGAGGACGACATGAAACACTGAAGCACTGAGGACGACATGAAACTCTGAGGACGACATGAAACACTTTGGACGACATGAAACACTGAAGCACTGAGGACGACATGAAACACTGAGGACGACATGAAACACTGAAGCACTGAGGACGACATGAAGCACTGAGGACGACATGAAACACTGAGGACATGAAACACTGAAGCACTGAGGACGATATGAAGCACTGAGGACGACATGAAACACTGAGGACGACATGAAACACTGAGGACGACATGAAACACTGAGGACGACATGAAACACTGAGGACATATTAACAAAAATAGCTGCTGAAAGAATTTAATGTCTCACCGTTGTAGGTTAAGTAAATTCCATCTTTAAAAACCACTACAGCAGGAAGAGAAGGAAGAGACACCGCCTGGAATACAGACACTGAGATTAACTACAGACTGAGATTGACTACAGAGATTAAATAAAGACACTGAGATTAACTACAGACACTGAGATTAACTACAGAGATTAAATACAGACACTGAGATTAACTACAGACTGAGATTAACTAGAGACACTGAGATTAACTAAAGACACTGAGATTAACTAGAGACACTTAGATTAACTACAGACACTGAGATTAACTACAGACACTGTAGTTAACTAGACACTGAGATTAACTAGACAGAGATTAACTAGAGACACTTAGATTAACTACAGACACTGAGATTAACTACAGACACTGTAGTTAACTAGACACTGAGATTAACTACAGACACTTAGATTAACTACAGACACTGAGATTAACTACAGACACTGTAGTTAACTAGACACTGAGATTAACTACAGACACTTAGATTAACTACAGACACTGAGATTAACTACAGACACTGTAGTTAACTAGACACTGAGATTAACTACAGACACTTAGATTAACTACAGACACTGAGATTAACTACAGACACTGTAGTTAACTAGACACTGAGATTAACTACAGACACTTAGATTAACTACAGACACTGAGATTAACTACAGACACTGTAGTTAACTAGACACTGAGATTAACTACAGACACTTAGATTAACTACAGACACTGAGATTAACTACAGACACTGTAGTTAACTAGACACTGAGATTAACTACAGACACTTAGATTAACTAAAGACACTGAGATTAACTACAGACACTTAGATTAACTACAGACTCTGTAGTAAACTACAGACACTGAGATTAACTACAGACACTGAGATTAACTGCAGACACTTAGATTAACCTTGGGAAGGACGTCTCTGGAGGCAGAGAAGAAGAATGTGTGAACAATCAGTTCCTCAGCAGCTGATGTGTAGTTTTCCTGAAAACAGAACACAGGTCACATGTATCTCCCGTCTGTGTTTCCTGTTTATGTCTGGTGTGTATTTCCTGTGTGTACCTTTAGTTGTGACGTGGCTCCTATGTAAACAAACATGACGTCATGGCGGCTCATGGCATGATGGAAGAGCTGCAGACTGTTCAGGGATCGAACCAGCGGCCTGAACAATACCACACAGACGGAGTGAGTACGACGTGAAGCTGCTGCTTTGAGTCTGTTCATGTTCTCATGTGTCTGAACTCACCCTCCGACCCGGTTAGCAAAGTCCAGAATTCCTTCTTTGGTTCTTGGCCCTGAATAATTATATTTCATATTTTTCTTCAACCTGCAAATAGAAAACAGCTGCTGATAATAAATAAAATAAAATAAAATAAAATAAAATAAAATGACGACTCACATGAGGATAGCTGGGTAACTTCTGACCCTGAACTCTTTGGCCAAACCTGCAGAGAGAAAACATCAGTCTAACGTCTGACAGCTTCACGTGGATGCTTTTATGTTGAAAGTCACCCACCTGTGCTGACAGTGGCGTCTGATTTGCCGACTTGGACCGGAGAACCGAGACTCCTGAGTTCAGATCCGATCTGATGCCATACAGGATCCAGTTGTTTACAGAGGGAACACCAGGGGGCGTAGAACTGGAGCGAGATGCAGACGGGTCAGTGAGGAGAACAAGAACAAGAAGAACTAGCGCTAGAACTAGAAGAACAAGAGCTAGAACAAGAACTAGAGCTAGAACAAGAATAACTTGAACTCGAACGAGACCTAGAACTACAACTAGGACAGGGACAATAAGAACTAGAACAAGAAGAACAATAACAAAAAGAACTAGAAAAGGGACTAGAACCAGAACAAGGACTAGAATAACTAGAACTACAACAGGAACTAGAAGTACAAGAACTAGAACATCTAGAGCTAGAACAATAACCAGAAAAACAAGAACAAGAACCCAATCTAGAACTAGAACACACAGTATGAGAACAGACTGGTCATAAACTAACCTCTATGAGCCAGATGTCGTCGTCTCCTTTTCTGTCCATGAAGCTGAAAACAGGATTATATGAATAATATTATAGAAAATATTATTCATATAATGTTATAAAACAATATTATATAATATTATAATATATTAATATAAAACTATAATATAATATTTAATAAATCAAATTAAAATCCTCACGAGTCATCGAGCTCCTCCACAAAGGCCGACGTTGACACCAGCGACACAAACAGCAGCGCTGACGGCAGAAAGACAGACAGTCAGTCAGTCAGTCAGTCAGTCAGACAGACAGACAGTCAGACAGACAGACAGACAGTCAGTCAGACAGACAGTCAGACAGACAGACAGACAGTCAAATAAACAGTCAGACAGTCAATCAGACAGACAGTCAGACAGACAGACAGTCAGACAGACAGACAGACAGACAGACAGTCAGTCAGTCAGACGTTTAGAAGCTCCTCCTCCTTCAGACACTGTTGAACATGAAGCTGCTCATGGAGCAGAGGTCTCACTACGATCATTTTCTTTGAGACAATGAACTGATTTGATAAAAAGTCACTTTTATTGATGTCATCAGGAACCAAACTGTCTCAGGAACCAGAACCAGAACCAGAACAGGAACCAGCTCAAACAGAGGAACCATCTGGTCTCAGATCAACATGTTCATCAGGTCAAATGTCAATTTGTTTATCTGAAGCTGATGATTAAATTAGGTTAAATTTAATATGAAATTAAATGAAATTAAAGACAGAGTGTGGTGGGGGACGTACCTGAGAGCAGGACAATGTTCCTCTGGTGCAACATGTTGAGTCTGGATTAACAGCCCTGAGCTAATCCACTAACTGCTAACGGACAGAAACACTAATCTGATGGATTAACAAGCTCCATTCAATCCACTCAAACTTTATTCACACATGCATCAAAGACAGGAGGTTAAAGCTGCAGGAAGAGACGGTACCAGCATGGGGGCTGGGGGATGGGGGCTGGGATGGGTGGGGGTTGGGGGCTGCAAAACACAAAACTGAGAAAAAACTCAGTACAGATCGATACAGTGGCAAGAAAAAGTATGTGAACCTTTTGGAATTTCATTGTTTTCTGAATAAATTTGTCATAAAATGTGATCTGATCTTCATCTAAGTCAAAGGCACTGACAAATAAAATGTGTCTAAAATAATAACACAAAAAAATTCTGATCTTTCATGTCTTTATTGAACACACTCATTCAACATTCAAAATGGCAGTGGAAAAAGTAATTGATGCCCCCCCCCCCCCATCAATAACCTCAACCAGGCGCTTCCTGTAGCTGTGGATCAGACCTGCACGACGTCGAGGAGGAATTTTAGCCCATTCTTCCTGGCAGAACTGCTTTAGCTCTGTCACATTCTTTGGACGTCTCATGTGTATGGCCCTCTTCAAGTCAATCCATAGCATCTCTATTGGGTTGAGGTCTGGGCTCTGACTTGGCCACTCCAAAAGGCAGATTTTGTTTTTCTGAAGCCATTCTGTTGTGGACTTGCTCCGGTGTTTTGGGTCGTTGTCCTGTTGCATCACCCACCTTCTACACAGTTTCAGCAGACGTAGACATTCTCACATTATCCTGAAGAATTGTCTGATATATTTGGGAATTCATCTTCCCCTCAATGATTCCAAGCTGGCCAGGCCCTGATGCAGCAAGGCAGGCCCAAATCATGATGTTTCCTCCACCATACTGGTTGGGATGATGTTTTCATGATGATATGCCGTGCCCTTTCTACACCAGATGTAGTGCTGTGTGTTTTTTCCAAATAGTTCAATCTTAGTTTCATCAGTCCACAAAACATTTTGCCAGTGTCAATGTGCTCTTTTGCAAACTTCAGGTGTGCATCAATGTTCTTTTTAGTAAGCAGGGGCTTCCTTCGTGGTGTCTTGCCGTGGATACCCTGCTTGTTCAGTGTTTTACTTATTGTAGACTCATGAACAGAGATATTAGCAAGTTCCAATGATGCTTTCAAATTTTTGGCTGTTTCTTTACCTCACTGATGAGTCTTCGTTGTGCTCTTGGTGTCTTTTTGACTGGGCGCCCACTTCTTGGTAGAGTAGCAACAGTCCCAAAGTGTCTCCATTTGTAGATTGTTTGCCTAACTGTAGACTGGTGAATTTCAGAATCAGAATCAGAATCAGCTTTAATGACCAAGTTTGTGCACATACAGGGAATTTGACTCTGGTAACTTTGCTCTCTTGTGCATAAACACACAAACTTATATAAGTGTGTTTCTAAAGTCTTTGAAATAAATTTGTAACCCTTGCCAGCTTTATGTAAATCAACAATTCTTGATCGTAGATCCTCTGAAAGCTCTTTTTGGCGAGGCATGGCTCACATAAGCTTTCTTCTTGTGCAGAGCACAAAAGTTTGAGGGGTTTTTATAAGTCAAAGTAGTTGTAGTCTACACCTCCAAACTTATTATCTTAACGAGACTCCAGGTGTGCTAAAACCTGACTCCAATTAAGTTTTTTTGAGGTCATTAACTCAAGGGTTCACATACTTTTTCCACAGGCACTATGAGTTTTTTTTGGTTGTTCTCAATAAAGACATGAAAGATAAAAAAAAAAAAAAATGTTGTGTTATTACTTTAGACACATTTTATTTGTCAGTACCATTGACTTAGATGAAGATCAGATCACATTTTATGACAAATTTATTCAGAAAACCATGAAATTCTATAATTTTTCTTGCCACTGTACATCTGAACATGAACTGATCAGATTCAGGTTCAAACACTTTGAACTTTATTCACAAATACAATCAATCAATCAATCAATCAATCACTGCTTGTAGATAATGAACTACAGCACAACATTCAGGATCTGCAGCATAACCATGGCAACTGAAAGCAGAGTGGTGATGTCATCGTGACATTTCTCATCAGAACCATTGATCGATCAGAAACCATCGGTCTCAGTCTTTGGCATCATTGTTGTGGGCGGAGCCACATCAGAGGGTGTCTGTCACAGCGCCCCCGTCGGGTAAGACGGTCGGTCGAGCTCGGGGACCTCTGTGGACGCCAGCTGGTTGAAGACATTGGACCCAGCGCTGGATCCATCGGCTTCGCTCTCCGTCCAACATGACTCACTGTCAGATGCAGAGGACAGACGGCTCCTCCCCTGGCGTCCATTGCTGTGGACGGCAGCAGCAAGCGGGACGGCCGGCGAGCTGGTGAGCGTCGTGCAGCGAGACGATGCAACGCTGGAGCTGACAGACGAGCGCAGGTCCTTCTCCTGCAGCCGCAGCATGCCGCTCAGCACCGGAACGTAGCGGCCGATGGCAGCCCGGTACTTGGGGTGCTTGATGGCATAGATGATGGGGTTGTGGATGGCAGAAGCCTTGGCGATGACGGCAGGGACTGAATTCATGTATGGAGTCAGCAGATGGGCGTAGCCAGCGGTGGCAGTCAGAGCGACGGCGGAGTACGGCGACCAGGACACGATGAACAGTACAATAACTCCCAGAGCTACTTTTGCCATTCGCCACTCGGTGCGCAGACGCTCGTACGCCTTGTTGGCCTCGCCGCAGCTCATCCGCTCCACCTCACGCCCTGCCCGCCGCACCGCCCGGAAGATAGCAAAGTAACAGCCGGCAATGACGGCCAGCGGGATGAAGAAGATGAAGGTGAAGAGCAGGATGGTGTAGGTGCGCACGGCGGCCGTGAAGCTCATGTAGTCCCAGCTGCAGGATGTCTGCAGACCCTCAGGGACGTAGGCGCTCCACCCGAAGAACGGCGGCAGACTCCAGGCCAGAGAGTACAGCCACACCCCTGCCACCACCGCTAACACCCGCCGCCGACTCAGCCCACCCAGAAGAGCCAGTGGCCGCGTGATGGCCAGGCAGCGGTCCACGGCGATGGCGGTCAGCGTCATCATGGAAGTGATGCCGAAGAGAGCGCCGCAGAAGGCATAGAGCTCACAGGCCTGCTCGCCAAACACCCAGCGGCGATGCAGGCTGGCCACAAAGAAGACGGGAGACTGCGTCAGAGACATCAGGAAGTCGGTGGCCGCCAGGTTGACCACCAGCAGGTTGCTAGGCGACTGTAGAGTCCGACTGCGGCAGAACACGTAGATGACCAGAGCGTTACCCAGCATACCCGTCACCCCCACCAACAGAATGACTGAGCCAATTATGTAGTGGGCGTGGTCAGGGACGTCTACGGTAGGAAACAAGTGAGGCTGCAGGATGGCGCCGACCGTGGGGGCGTGGCCAGATGTTCTGAGGTGGTGATGGTGGTCAGAGCAGTTGTTCCCCAGAGAGCAGAGAGACAAGGACGACCTGCCACTGTCAAGTCGACTCATCTCTGGTTGGTTGTTGATTGGAAGTCGTCTCAGAACCTGGCTGAACTCAATTCACCTGTCCTGGCTGGTTCCGAAGGTGTCTCCGTCGACTCCGTTGACTCTCAGTCGTCTCAGGCGCTGGAAGGACGCTGGCTGGTTCCTGTTGTCTCTCCGTCGGTTCTCAGACACCGGCAGGACGCTGGCTGGTTCCGGTGGTCTGTCCGTTGTCTCGCCGTCGGTTCTCAGACACCGGCAGGACGCTGGCTGGTTCCGGTGGTCTGTCCGTTGTCTCGCCGTCGGTTCTCAGACACCGGCAGGACGCTGGCTGGTTCCGGTGGTCTCTCCGTTGTCTCTCCGTCGGTTCTCAGACACCGGCAGGACGCTGGCTGGTTCCGGTGGTCTGTCCGTTGTCTCGCCGTCGGTTCTCAGACACCGGCAGGACGCTGGCTGGTTCCGGTGGTCTGTCCGTTGTCTCGCCGTCGGTTCTCAGACACCGGCAGGACGCTGGCTGGTTCCGGTGGTCTGTCCGTTGTCTCGCCGTCGGTTCTCAGACACCGGCAGGACGCTGGTTGGTTCTGGTGGTCTCTCCGTTGTCTCTCTGCAAGGACTCAGTCCGACGGCAGCTCTTATTGTGGGTGTGATCGATGGATGACGAAAGATTATTGAGTCGACCTCAAACTGATCCATTAACTCTGCACTCAGAGAACAAATCAACATCTGGACCAGATGTGACCTGATTGTTGGAGGTTAATGAGCTTTTAACTTCAGACTAAACCAGGTCACAGAAATAAACTGAACCAGGTCATTAGTCCAGAGGACACGCTGTCAACTACTACAAGACGGAGGACAAGGACCAGTATGGGCTTCTCTTCATTGTCTCAGAGACCTCATAGAACCATATCAGCCCAGTAAAGTTCTGTCCTCCTGGTGGTTCCTAAATAGCCTGGTCGTTACCATCCTACGTTTCCGCCCGAAATTAGATTTTGGTCTGCACGTTAGTCTGGCCCAATGTAATAGGAATCTGTCTCCGTAATGGGCGGATGCTTATTTTGAGGTTTAAAATCATTGGAGTTCCCTTAACCAATCAGCAACGTTTGGTAATGACGTATATTGTGCGCCGGAGTTCAGGCTCTTACGCTTACCACTTCCGCTTCCAGTTAAATAAATCAAACTTTTCCCAAAGCCAGTTGGAAGGAGAGCTACGACGTCCTTGCCATTTATAAAATTGACAAGACAAGCCTCTTGTTCTGGTTTTAATTCCGTGATGCTCTCGAGAGTTGAGACAACTTCGCGGATGGCTTCTAGCGTCTCTTCCTCCGTCGCCATTGTTGCTATTCTGTTGAACTACAAGCTTCGCTGGACTACAAGCAACTCGGCAGGCGAGTTCCGCTTCATCACTCAACTGTTCGCTGATTGGCTAAGACCGCGCGGTTACACGCAAACCGCAGAAGGGCAATTTGGCCAGACTCCGTGGCAGACCGAAATCAAATTTCGGGCGGAAACGTAGGATGGTAACGACCAGGCTAGTTCCTAGAGGTTCTAAAGTAGAATGTGAGGTAGAGCCTTCAGCCATCAGGCTCCTCTGCTGTGGAACCAGCTCCCAGTTTGGGTTCAGGAGGCAGACACTCTCTCTACTTAATGTTTCAGTTGATAGTGATGCTGCTATACGTCTGTTGGTCCTGTACTTAAACCAGCTCTGATCAGCTGGTTCAGACTGAGATCCTTCACCTCCTCTCCGACATGACTCGGTCCACCACGTCTGTCTCCTGTGTCCAGGTCAGGCACCAGGGGGCGGAGCCACTTTGCATCTGACGCAGTGGGCACAGACACACACTCAACAAGACGGTGAACAACAGGTAACAGAGTAAGGAGGTAGAACCAACCATGTGGCTTCCTGTTTGGGCGGAGCTTAACGTTTCCAGGAGTAAACAGCTGTTTCTACTGGTCCGTCTGAATCAGGTCAATAAATCAAAGTTTAAAGAGTCATGTGTGTCATTGATTCACTCATTCATCACTCTCCACCTTCATGTGTTCATCCAGACACAGAACACCTCAAAAGATTCATTGTTCATTTATTTATAGGTAAGAATCCACAAATAAAAACATTATAAACATGTGACATCATCAGCACACCTAGTGACATCATCAGACCACTCCACCCAACCCCGCCCACCAGCTTAGAGTCCAATCAGATCCCAGCGTGCTGGGAGGGGGTGTGGTGTCGGCGGACGTGTCTCTGCAGCAGCTGGCGGTCTGGACTCGAATAATCACACTGTTGGCATGGAAACGCCTCGCCAGTGTGATGCCGGCGAGCGTGGAGGTCCAGGCTCTTTTTCTGGATGCTAAGAGCAGACAGACACGTTACTATGACAACCAGCAGACAGGCTAACAGCCAATCACAGCGCAGATGTAGTTCAGGTGTGTTACCTGCGGTAGTCACAGTGTTGACAGCGGTACGGTTTCTCCTGACTGTGAGTCCTGATGTGTCGGAGCAGAGAACTACGATCAATGGACGCATAGAGACACTGGGTGCACCTGTAGGGCTTCTCACCTGGAGACACAACACACCTGTCTATTACTAACCTGTCTGTGTCTAACCTGTGTCTGTTACCTGTCTGTCTGTCTGTCTGTCTGTGTGTGTGTTACCTGTGTGTGTGTGTTACCTGTGTGTTACCTGTGTGTGTGTGTGTGTGTGTTACCTGTGTGTGTGTGTGTGTGTGTTACCTGTATGTGTGTGTGTGTTACCTGTGTGTGTGTGTTACCTGTATGTGTGTGTTACCTGTGTGTGTGTGTGTTACCTGTATGTGTGTGTTACCTGTATGTGTGTGTTACCTGTGTGTGTATATTACCTGTGTGTGTGTGTGTTACCTGTGTGTGTATATTACCTGTGTGTGTGTGTGTTACCTGTGTGTGTGTATATTACCTGTGTGTGTGTGTGTTACCTGTGTGTGTATGTTACCTGTGTGCGCTACTTGTGTATGTTACCTGTGTGTGTGTGTGTGTTACCTGTATGTGTGTGTTACCTGTGTGCGCTACTTGTGTGTGTTACCTGTGTGTGTATGTTACCTGTGTGTGTGTGTGTTACCTGTGTGTGTGTGTTACCTGTGTGCGCTACTTATGTGTGTTACCTGTATGTGTGTGTTACCTGTGTGTGTGTGTGTTACCTGTGTGCGCTACTTGTGTGTGTTACCTGTATGTGTGTGTTACCTGTGTGCGCTACTTGTGTATGTTACCTGTGTGTGTGTGTTACCTGTGTGCGCTACTTGTGTGTGTTACCTGTGTGTGTTACCTGTATGTGTGTGTTACCTGTGTGCGCTACTTGTGTGTGTTACCTGTGTGTGTGTGTATGTTACCTGTGCGTGTATGTTACCTGTGTGTGTGTGTTACCTGTGTGCGCTACTTGTTTATGTTACCTGTGTGTGTTACCTGTATGTGTGTGTTACCTGTGTGTGTTACCTGTATGTGTGTGTTACCTGTGTGCGCTACTTGTGTATGTTACCTGTGTGTGTATGTTACCTGTGTGTGTGTGTGTATGTTACCTGTGTGTGTGTGTGTATGTTACCTGTGTGTGTATGTTACCTGTGTGTGTGTGTTACCTGTGTGTGTGTGTTACCTGTGTGCGCTACTTGTGTGTGTTACCTGTGTGTGTTACCTGTGTGTGTTACCTGTGTGTGTGTGTTACCTGTGTGCGCTACTTGTGTGTGTTACCTGTGTGTGTTACCTGTGTGTGTCCTCAGGTGCTGCAGCAGCGAGGCCTTCAGTCTGCTGCTGTATGGACAGTGAGGACAGGTGAACGGTCTCTGTCCATCGTGGACGCCCAGGTGTCGTCTCAGAGTTAACTTGGAGGAGAACTTCCTGCAGAACCAATAAACCAATCACAGTCGTTCACCAGGTAACACACCAGGAGAACTGGGTCTTATGCTTCAGGTGCTCTGTCAGCTCCCACCTGTCCTCTCCTGTGATTGGTCAGAAGCAGCGTTGTAGGGATTGTGGGTAATTTACCTGTCACACAACAAACAGCAGAATCCTCCATGTGTCTCCTCCTCCTCTGGGTTCTCCTTTCTCCTGCTTCTCTTTCTGGTTCCTGGTTCCTGGTTCCTGGTTCAACACAGGAAACACACACACTGCGTTCTGATTGGCTGTTGATTAAAAGAACTCAGATTTCAGACGTTCTGTTGACTTCCTGTTTGGGAACGTTTCAGTAACTCGTTGATAATAAACAACACTCGTCATCATTTCCTTTGTATAACTTCTTTTCACATTAAAAGTCTGCCGTTAATTAGTTGTGTGTGTCTACCTGCCAGGCTGCTCCGTCTCCTCCCCGTCTGTCCGTCCAATCAGCTGCTCCCTCCATTCACCTGAGGGAACCAATCACCATCAGACGTGTTCTCGTTATAGATGACTGATGGTTTGTGGCTGATTCTGACCTGATGAATGTTTCTGAATGTTTTCTGACGCTGTGTTCCTCAACGGACTGTGACCGTCTGCAGCCGCCGTCTTCTTCTGCTTCTTCTTCTCCTGCTGCTCCACTTCTCCTCCTCCTCCTCCTCCTCCTCCTCCTCCTCCTCTCCTCCTCTTCCTCCTCCTCCTCCTGCTGCTGCTGTGACTCCTCCAGTGAGGCTCCAGCTCCTCCCAGCTGTCCACCGTCCAGCTGCAGCAGATGCAACTGAAGCCACCAGACGCTCGGTGAGACCTGACGTGGACATCCAGCAGCCGCCTGGTTGGCAGCGTCAGAGGACACAGGAGACACGGGAGGGGCGGTGTCCTCAATGGTCCTCCCCCCGTCCTGCTCTCCTTCAGGCCGCCCGGCTGGTCGTCAAACGGCGGAGTGTCCTGGACGGGTGAGGAGGAGGTGGGAGGAGGGGGAAGAGATTTGACGGCGGAGATACGACACAGACCCAGAGTCATAAGGTGAGCGGACTGCGCCATCTCCTCCTGGGAGGAGGGGGGGTCAATGGAACAGGACAGATCCACTGAACCCCCCTTCAGAGGGAAGATGGAGGACTCCTCTTCAAACAGAGTGCTGACCTGCAACCAACCAGTCGACCAGTCAGTCAGTGTGTCAGGTGTGTGTGTGTGTCAGGTGTGTGTGTGTGTGTGTGTGTGTCAGGTGTGTTTCAGGTGTGTCACCTCACAGGTGTGTGCAACCTGCAGCGCCCCCTCTGAACTGACGTCACAGGGGGCGGGGCTCATGTTGTCCAGCATGTTGTACAGCAGGAAGTCCTCGTCCTCGTCCTCGTCCTTGGACCCTCCGTTCAGATCCAGCTGATAGGGCGACGCCCCCCGCTGGAGTCCTGTCCCGTCCCCGCCATCAGCCCCCTCCCCCCGATCCGCCCCCCCAAGGTAAGTGAGGGCGGAGGGGCGGTGCCTGAGCAGCAGGTGGCTGCTGATGGAGGTCTTCAGGTCACAGGTGAACTGACAGAGTTTACAGCGATAGAGCTCCACAAGGAAGGACTCCACCAGTCCAGACAGACCCTCCACCTCCCCACAGTACAGACACGAGCTCACGGCCCCGCCCACCTGCAGGGTCACAGGGCTGATGTCATGGTAACGCTGCTTCAGCCACGAAGTCATCACTACATCACCATGACCAGGTGTGTCCTCTGACTGGGTGGTATCTGCCATCAGGTGGAGACATTGACCTCTGACCCCAGTGACCTGAACCAAGAACCAATGATCTTCTGGTTAATGTCAGAAATATATCAAATAATTATTATATAATAAATAACATCAAGAAATTACAATCATCTACTATGTAACATTAATTATATCCCATCACAACTTCAACACGTCAAAAACATTCAAACAAATGTCTCAAATAATCACAAAACATTAGCATTAGCTGAATTAACAGGCGGAGCTAACGGGGCTAATGTGAGCATGCTAGCACTGAGCTAACAGACAGAACTAATAGGTTTAAGTGAGCATGCTAGCACTGAGCTAACACCCAAAACTACCAGGTTTAAGTGAGCATGCTAGCACTGAGCTAACAGACAGAACTACCAGGTTTAAGTGAGCATGCTAGCACTGAGCTAACAGACAGAACTAACAGGTTTAAGTGAGCATGCTAGCACTGAGCTAACACCCAAAACTACCAGGTTTAAGTGACCATGCTAGCACTGAGCTAACACCCAAAACTACCAGGTTTAAGTGAGCATGCTAGCACTGAGCTAACAGACAGAACTACCAGGTTTAAGTGACCATGCTAGCACTGAGCTAACACCCAAAACTACCAGGTTTAAGTGAGCATGCTAGCACTGAGCTAACACCCAAAACTACCAGGTTTAAGTGAGCATGCTAGCACTGAGCTAACAGACAGAACTACCAGGTTTAAGTGAGCATGCTAACACTGAGCTAACACCCAAAACTACCAGGTTTAAGTGAGCATGCTAGCACTGAGCTAACACCCAAAACTACCAGGTTTAAGTGAGCATGCTAGCACTGAGCTAACACCCAAAACTACCAGGTTTAAGTGAGCATGCTAGCACTGAGCTAACAGACAGAACTACCAGGTTTAAGTGAGCATGCTAGCACTGAGCTAACAGACAGAACTAACAGGTTTAAGTGAGCATGCTAGCACTGAGCTAACAGACAGAACTAATAGGTTTAAGTGAGCATGCTAGCACTGAGCTAACAGACAGAACTAACAGGTTTAAGTGAGCATGCTAACACTGAGCTAACAGACAGAACTAACAGGTTTAAGTGAGCATGCTAGCACTGAGCTAACACCCAAAACTACCAGGTTTAAGTGAGCATGCTAGCACTGAGCTAACAGACAGAACTACCAGGTTTAAGTGAGCATGCTAGCACTGAGCTAACACCCAAAACTACCAGGTTTAAGTGAGCATGCTAGCACTGAGCTAACACCCAAAACTAACAGGTTTAAGTGAGCATGCTAGCACTGAGCTAACACCCAAAACTACCAGGTTTAAGTGAGCATGCTAGCACTGAGCTAACAGACAGAACTAACAGGTTTAAGTGAGCATGCTAGCACTGAGCTAACACCCAAAACTACCAGGTTTAAGTGAGCATGCTAGCACTGAGCTAACAGACAGAACTACCAGGTTTAAGTGAGCATGCTAACACTGAGCTAACACCCAAAACAACCAGGTTTAAGTGAGCATGCTAGCACTGAGCTAACACCCAAAACTACCAGGTTTAAGTGAGCATGCTAGCACTGAGCTAACAGACAGAACTAACAGGTTTAAGTGAGCATGCTAGCACTGAGCTAACAGACAGAACTAACAGGTTTAAGTGAGCATGCTAGCACTGAGCTAACAGACAGAACTAATAGGTTTAAGTGAGCATGCTAACACTGAGCTAACAGACAGAACTAATAGGTTTAAGTGAGCATGCTAACACTGAGCTAACAGACAGAACTAACAGGTTTAAGTGAGCATGCTAGCACTGAGCTAACAGACAGAACTAACAGGTTTAAGTGAGCATGCTAGCACTGAGCTAACAGACAGAACTACCAGGTTTAAGTGAGCATGCTAACACTGAGCTAACAGACAGAACTACCAGGTTTAAGTTAGCATGCTAACACTGAGCTAACAGACAGAACTAATAGGTTTAAGTGAGCATGCTAACACTGAGCTAACAGACAGAACTAACAGGTTTAAGTGAGCATGCTAACACTGAGCTAACAGACAGAACTAATAGGTTTAAGTGAGCATGCTAACACTGAGCTAACAGACAGAACTAATAGGTTTAAGTGAGCATGCTAAAACTGAGCTAACAGACAGAACTAATAAGTTTAAGTGAGCATGCTAGCACTGAGCTAACAGACAGAACTAATAGGTTTAAGTGAGCATGCTAACACTGAGCTAACACACAGAACTAATAGGTTTAAGTGAGCATGCTAACACTGAGCTAACACCCAAAACTACCAGGTTTAACTGAGCATGCTAACACTGAGCTAACAGACAGAACTAACAGGTTTAAGTGAGCATGCTAACACTGAGCTAACAGACAGAACTAATAGGTTTAAGTGAGCATGCTAGCACTGAGCTAACAGACAGAACTAACAGGTTTAAGTGAGCATGCTAGCACTGAGCTAACAGACAGAACTAACAGGTTTAAGTGAGCATGCTAGCACTGAGCTAACAGACAGAACTAACAGGTTTAAGTGAGCATGCTAACACTGAGCTAACAGACAGAACTAATAGGTTTAAGTGAGCATGCTAGCACTGAGCTAACAGACAGAACTAATAGGTTTAAGTGAGCATGCTAGCACTGAGCTAACAGACAGAACTAATAGGTTTAAGTGAGCAAATTTAACACTGAGCTAACAGACAGAACTAACAGGTTTAAGTGAGCATGCTAGCACTGAGCTAACAGACAGAACTAATAGGTTTAAGTGAGCATGCTAACACTGAGCTAACAGACAGAACTAACAGGTTTAAGTGAGCATGCTAGCACTGAGCTAACAGACAGAACTAACAGGTTTAAGTGAGCATGCTAACACTGAGCTAACAGACAGAACTAATAGGTTTAAGTGAGCATGCTAGCACTGAGCTAACAGACAGAACTAACAGGTTTAAGTGAGCATGCTAACACTGAGCTAACAGACAGAACTAACAGGTTTAAGTGAGCATGCTAACACTGAGCTCACAGACAGAACTAATAGGTTTAACTGAGCATGCTAACACTGAGCTAACAGACAGAACTAATAGGTTTAACTGAGCATGCTAACACTGAGCTAACAGACAGAACTAATAGGTTTAACTGAGCATGCTAACACTGAGCTAACAGACTATCAGAGCTGAGTATTTGTGACGTTGTCAAGAAGCTAACGTTGTTAGCAGAAGCTAATCAGACTGGACTGAGGGGTCGCTTCATGCCCAGATAATAAACAGAGATAAAGTAGAAGTTAAAGTCATCAGACTAATGAAGCCTTTAATAAACCGGAAGTGCTCTGACGGCGGTAACAGGTTTAATAAAAGCCTTAAAATGGGAAATAATCGAAATATCAAAGTGTGAACGACCTGCTGCTGTCTGGATGTTTACTTCCGCCTTCTTCTTCTTCTGTGGGTTTATTGGCGGCTGAATTCCGCCCCCTGCTGTTCAGAGGGTTGTTCTCCAGGTTCTAGGGATGAGTTTGGTTCTGGTTTCATCTCTAACGTTCTGTGGATGTTCATCAAATAGAAGACTTTCATTCAGACTAAAACTCTTTTTCTGATCAATAAGTTTATTCTTTCATCCTGATCAAACATGAACTGATCCAGCAGCAGCGCCTGAACGCACCATGTGGTGAGTTCACTGTCCAGTGATCATACGCTAAAGCTTTTATAAATCTAATAACGTTGATCAATACTGATCAGCTGCTTTATTAGAGTGGAGGATTCTGGGACATTGAGGGTCTACTCACATGTATGTATATATTTTATTTTATTTTATTTTATTCTTATAGTGCTTATAACAGGAGCTACCCACAAAAGTTCATTATGTTCTCACATAAAGACAATGCAGGGTTCTTGATTCATGATTCATGATTCATGTGATCATCAGTTATGTTTGTTGATCACACAGATACTTTCAAAATAAAAGCTCAAACCTCATTCCAGTTGTTTATACCATAATAATATGCCTCTAACCCACCAGTCATGAGCATGAGGGATTTAAACCTGTGACCCTCTGACCACAGGGCCACAGCTGATGGGGCAGATCAGAGGGCAAAGAACAAAAGTCAAAGGTCAGCAGGCCGAGAGAGAACAACAAGTGAAGTCACTTCCTGTCAGCTGTGTTGTCAGTCAGTGCTCAGTCATGTTCTTCTTTATGTTTCACCAACAGCCAATCAGCAACCGGCATCAGACTGCATCTGAGAAGAAGAAGAAGAAGAAGAAGAAGAAGGAGAAGGAGAAGAAGAAGAAGAAGAAGAAGGCGAAGAAGAAGGAGAAGAAGAAGAAGGAGAAGAAGAAGAAGAAGGAAATACCAGGTCACATGACCAGAGTGTTGTTTTCATTCTAACAGTGAGAGTGTGTGTGGTGTGTTAGTGTGTGTTAGTGTGTGTGTGGTTGTGTGTGTGGTGTGTTAGTGTGTGTTAGTGTGTGTGTGGTTGTGTGTGTGGTGTGTTAGTGTGTGTTAGTGTGTGTGTGGTTGTGTGTGTGGCTGTGTGTGTGGCTGTGTGTGTGGTGTGTTAGTGTGTGTGTGTTAGTGTGTGTGTTAGTGTGTGTTAAACCACATTGCGTGCCAATGTGTTCTCAGAAGCAACGTTGCGTGACAAGCTGCAACCACACACACGTAGTAGCTGTAACATGGTGACTTCAGTCTGTTCAAAGCAGAGACTCACTGATCAGAGACTCATTGATCAGAGGTCATTGATCAGAGGTCATTGATCAGAGGTCATTGATCAGAGGTCACTGATCAGAGGTTATTGATCAGAGACTCATTGATCAGAGGTTATTGATCAGAGGTCATTGATCAGAGGTTATTGATCAGAGGTCATTGATCAGAGGTTATTGATCAGAGGTCATTGATCAGAGGTTATTGATCAGAGGTTATTGATCAGAGGTCATTGATCAGAGGTTATTGATCAGAGGTTATTGATCAGAGGTCATTGATCAGAGGTTATTGATCAGAGGTTATTGATCAGAGGTTATTGATCAGAGGTCATTGATCAGAGGTTATTGATCAGAGGTTATTGATCAGAGGTCATTGATCAGAGGTTATTGATCAGAGGTTATTGATCAGAGGTCATTGATCAGAGGTCATTGATCAGAGGTCATTGATCAGAGGTTATTGATCAGAGACTCATTGATCAGAGACTCATTGATCAGAGACTCATTGATCAGAGGTTGGATCTGGTTAAGGTCGAGAATTTGTTTTCCATGTTTTGCTGGAGTTGAGTGAAGAACAAAGATGTGAATGTTGGAGTTTGAGTTCCAGGTGAACTGATCAACAACTGATCAACAACTGAGCAACAACTGATGAACAACTGAGCAACAACTAATCAACAACTGATCAACAACTGAGCAACAACTGATCAACAACTGATCAACAACTGAGCAACAACTGATGAACAACTGATGAACAACTGATCAACAACTGATCAAGAACTGATCAACAACTGAGCAACAACTGATGAATAACTGATGAACAACTGAGCAACAACTGATTAACAACTGATGAATAACTGATGAACAACTGATCAACAATTGAGCAACAACTGATCAACAACTGAGCAACAACTGATGAACAACTGATGAATAACTGATGAACAACTGATCAACAATTGAGCAACAACTGATCAACAACTGATCAACAACTGATGAATAACTGATCAACAACTGATCAACAATTGAGCAACAACTGAGCAACAACTGATCAACAACTGATGAACAACTGATGAACAACTGAGCAACAACTGAGCAACAACTGATGAACAACTGATCAACAACTGAGCAACAACTGATCAACAACTGATCAACAACTGATCAACAACTGAGCAACAACTGAGCAACAACTGATCAACAACTGAGCAACAACTGATCAACAACTGATGAACAACTGATCAACAACTGAGCAACAACTGATCAACAACTGATCAACAACTGAGCAACAACTGGTCAACTGCTGATCAACAACTGAGCAACAACTGATCAACTGCTGATCTCATCTTGTAATCAGTTTACTCAGAGTTGTTACAGCTGTGATTATTTCCAGGTAGAGACGCTCTGATACGAGACGGTTTCCTGTTTGAGCTTCAGCGGTTGCAGGTGTTTCACAGATTCAGGTCTGTGTTGACGTCACATCCTGTGTTGTCATGGAAACTGAGTGAACAGGATGCAGAGATAAACAGACAAGAACAAAATGTTCTGTGTTTGACCACAGACACCTCAGAACTACAAATACTACTACTAATACCAGACAGCACAGACACCACATCAGCCTGTCAGTCAATACTCAGGGCCAAAGCATCACAGATAGACAAATCGTTGTTGTCATGGTAACCGTCGTCAACAGACAGGTCGAGGTGAAAAGACAGAAAAACACTGAACTTTAACTTGATCCAGGTTCTGATCCAGGTTTGTGTGTATTAGTGTTAGTGTGTATTAGTGATCCAGAACCTGGTCCAGAACCTGATCCAGGTTCTGGTGACTCAGGCTCAGTGTTGGGGGGTTGGTGTTAGTAGTAGTTGGTGTTTCAGTTTGTTTTCTTGGCGCCTTCTCTGCAGCTCCTCCTCTTTGTGTAACTTCTGCTTTGACTCATCAGGTTGAGGTTTAACGGACACAGAGTGAGAAAGAACTCAGAGACGCTGCAGAGACAGAGAGACAGACAGAGACACGCTGTAGAGACAGAGACAGACACTCTGTAGAGACAGAGACGCTGCAGAGACAGAGATACAGTCGGAGACACGCTGTAGAGACAGAGACACTCTGTAGAGACGGACAGAGACACGCTGTAGAGACAGAGACAGACAGAGACACGCTGTAGAGACGGAGACACAAGCGTCTGACGGTGAGTGTCTGTCTTCATTGAGGACTCTTTATCATCTTGAATTAATTATTGTTCCTCTGGAGAGAGTTGGTTTGACTCAACAGCTACAAGTGAATTTATTATTTTATTATTCATCAGTAGAAGTTTGACGTGAGCAGCAACAGAACTGAAACAGTCTGTGACTTAATTCAGTTTTGCATGAAACCACAGAACCCTGAGACGACAGAGGAGGAGGTTAAAAAATAAATCAGTTTATTCACAGAACGAGTCAGTGATCAGTTTAAAGTAAAACCACAGACAAGAGCAATAACCTGATCAATAGAGACCAGTAGATATCAATAGAGACCAGGAGAGATCAACAGAGACCAGTAGAGATCAATAGACATCAATAGACATCAATAGACATCAACAGAGATCAATAGAGATCAGTCGAGATCAATAGACATCAATAGAGATCAATAGAGATCAATAGACATCAATAGACATCAATAGAGATCAATAGGGATCAATAGACATCAATAGAGATCAATAGAGATCAATAGACATCAATAGACATCAATAGACATCAATAGAGACCAGTAGAGACCAAAAGCTAGAGTTTTACAGTTTGTTTGTTTTGTTTTTCAGATTGAACATGAACATGAACATGACGTCCATAGACGACTTCATGGCACAAATGACCACAGAGGTAACACACTCACTTCCTCATAATGTGTGTTCAGATATAATCAGGTGTGTTCAGATATAATCAGGTGTGTTCAGGTGTGTTCAGGTGTGTTCAGGTATAATCAGGTGTGTTCAGATATAATCAGGTGTGTTCAGGTGTGTTCAGATATAATCAGGTGTGTTCAGGTATAATCAGGTATAATCAGGTATAATCAGGTGTGTTCAGGTATAATCAGGTGTGTTCAGGTATAATCAGGTGTGTTCAGGTATAATCAGGTGTGTTCAGGTGTGTTCAGATATAATCAGGTGTGTTCAGGTATAATCAGATGTGTTCAGGTATAATCAGGTGTGTTCAGGTATAATCAGATGTGTTCAGGTGTGTTCAGATATAATCAGGTGTGTTCAGGTATAATCAGATGTGTTCAGGTGTGTTCAGATATAATCAGGTGTGTTCAGGTATAATCAGGTGTGTTCAGGTATAATCAGATGTGTTCAGATATAATCAGGTGTGTTCAGATATAATCAGGTGTGTTCAGGTGTGTTCAGGTATAATCAGGTGTGTTCAGATATAATCAGGTGTGTTCAGGTATAATCAGGTGTACTCAGGTGTGTCATCTCTTCCTGTCAGGATCCGGCCTCGTTCAGCCCATCCCCCACAGGCGATGATGACTACTACGACTTTCCAGACCTCATGTGCGACCGGGAGCAGGTGCGGGTGTTCAGGAGTCACTACGAGCCACCGCTCTTCTGGTTGATTGCCATGGTGGGCGGAGCCGGGAACCTGGTCGTGGTGTGGATCTACCTGAACTTCCCGCGGCGTCTGAAAACGATGACGGATGTGTACCTGCTCAACCTGGCGGTGGCCGACCTACTGTTCCTGGTCACGCTGCCTTTTTGGGCGGCTGAGGCGTCGTACAGCTGGATCTTTGGCACCACCCTCTGTAAGCTGAACTCCGCCCTGTACAAGGTGAACCTCTTCAGCAGCATGCTGCTGCTCACCTGCATCAGCGTCGACCGCTACATCGTCATCGTGCAGACCACCAAAGCGCAGAACTCGCAGATGGAGCGCCGCCGCTGCAGCCGGCTGGTGTGTGGGGGGGTGTGGCTTCTGGCGCTGCTGCTCGCCATCCCTGAGTTTGTGTTTGCCAAGGTGGATGACCACGCCTACTGCAGGATGGTGTTCCCGCCTGACCTGGGGAACCGCACCAAGGTTCTGGTGCTGTCGCTGCAGGTGAGCATGGGCTTCTGCCTGCCCTTCGTGGTCATGGCGTTCTGCTACAGCGTCATCGTGGCCACACTACTAAAGACCCGCAACTTCCAGAAGCACAAGGCCATGCGTGTCATCCTGGTGGTGGTGGTGGTGTTCGTGGTGTCTCAGCTGCCCTACAATGCCATGCTGGTGATAGAGGCGGCGCAGGCTTCCAACATAACCATCACCGACTGTGAGGAGAGGAAGACCTACGACAAGGTGGAGCAGGTGCTGAAGAGCCTGGCTTACATGCACGCCTGCCTCAACCCCTTCCTCTACGTCTTCGTCGGCGTCCGCTTCCGTCGCGACGCTCTGCAGCTGCTGCGCCGCTGCCGACCTCCGACCTCCAAGGCTCAGCTGAGTAAATCGAGGAGTCCGCTGAGCTCCACCAGGATGTCCGTGATGTCCGACAGCGACACCTCGCAGGCTCTGTCACTGTAGACACTCCCACCGTTGCCACTTCCTGTTTGTGCCACGGCTGCGATGTCGACAGACGAGTAACGTCAACAGTTGGAGCTCCTCCTCTTTGTCTTTGAGCTGCTTCCTCTGAAAGTCAGAAGATGTCATCGCGGAGATAAAAAGTTTCATCTCCTCTTCTTCTGCTCTGATTACTTTTCTCAGGACTGAATGTGAAACTCTCTTTTCTACATAATGTGTGAATTAGCTGCTGTGTTTGGAGACTGGTTGGTCACGTGACCTGTGCTACCCACGATTCTCAAACTGAGCCAAATGAATACTTTGTTTTTTACTGTGACATCTCCACCACCGCTAACAGACAATGCTAACAGACAATGCTAACAGACAATGCTGTACAGTTTCCTGTGATTTGGTTGTGATGGTTAACAGATGCTAACAGACAATGCTAACAGATAATGCTGTACAGTCTCCTGTGTTCTTGTAAATACTGTTCTTGTCGGTCATGCTGAGAATTATTCATGAAAAATAAAGTTTGTTGTGTAAAACAAGGGGAAGTGAATCACACTCTTTTCTTCACATCCTTCCTCCTCTCTTCCTGTTTATGTTTTCACTGTTCTGTCAAAGATCGTCTGTTTGTTGCAGTCGTTTCTCTCTTTCATTAAACATATTAGTTTATTCAAATAGTGAAAACCTTGTTCAGATGTCACTCTAATTTAAATATAAAAATATGTTTCAACTGATGAATAATGAATTTAGAACCGTTCACTGGGTTTCATCTAATTTAACTAACACTGAATACTGTTCACGTGATCCAGGTAAAATGATCCCGATCGATTAAAATCATCTGCAGCTCTGGAAACTCAACGTCTGTTATTCTCTCAGAGTGGACATGCTAGACATGATTCATGTCTGAATCCAGAGAGATGGTTTCATAACGTCTGCAACAACAACACGAGGCAGAGAAAGAGGAACTTGACCTGAGATCAGTGTTGATGTTGGTGGTTTGATGTTTCCCGCAGGTCATGAGTTTTTATGACGAGAATAAAAACAACATGTGACCAAGAGAAATGAACCACAGAGACGGACATGACAGGGACACATGGAGGACACTGTCCATGTCTTCACCAGATGTCTCTAAGATGAATGTTTTTGATTCAGCTTTGATTGACGGACTCGTAGCGTCAGTGAAGCCAGGTTATGATCAGTGACCTCCTGTTGTTGTCAAATCTGTTGCAGCTGCGTTGGCGTCGACCACATCCAGAACTTCCTGCAGAGATTCAACCGAAACCATCCAAGCGTGTCAGTGACGTTAAAGCTGCACCTGAACACACCACACTGTTTCCACAGAAACACGGCCTGTTGTCATGGTGACATTAGGGACATTTGTTCGTAGAGAGTGAGCTCACCATCTAGAATCTGTTCATTGACTCAGTGTGTGTCAATGAACCCCCCCGGGTGCTGATGCAGCTAAATGTCCCGTGTGTCCCTGAGGACAAAGGCTCGGTCCAGGACAAAGGCTCGGTCCAGGACAAAGGCTCTGTCCAGGACAAAGGTGGCCATGTTTCCAGAAGTCCGTCCTCTCATAAATCACCGCGGGTCACGGCTCTGAGAGGTTTTGACTCTGGGAGCCGCTGAGCGTCATGCCTCTACCCCGACGTCGCTCATCCTTCCTGGGACAACCGTCCTCGGAGCGCCCGGTCTCCGCCTCCTGTGGGAGGGTGGGCTCCGCTGGCACCGCCGCCCCCCGTGGAGTCTTCGTGGGTTCAGCGCCCCCTCCGACATCTGGCCTGGGGACGCGGGTGTCCCGGAGAGCTCTGGGCATCAGCAGCGTCTTCCTCCAGGGAATGAGGAGCAGCGCGGCACCTGTGATGCCTCGGGAGCGGGCGGCGGGTCACCGAGCGGCGGCAGCGGGTCTGAACAGCAGCCTGATGGAGTACCGGGACAAAGTGAGAGCCCTGGAGCAACTGAACCAGCAACTGGAGCAACAGATCCGCCTCTGCCTCGACAGGAAGGCCGCTAGCGCTGGAGCCTGGGGGCCACTCCGGAGGGAGTGGGAGGAGGTCTACAGACAGGTGGGGTGGGCTGGAATGAATATTTAGAGAAAGTCATGACATTGTTGCACTGAGCAGTTGAAGTGGAAGAGAGTCTTAGTGTGAGTAAACTCTAAAACCATGACCTTTGACCTAAGGAAAAGGAGGAGCAGTGGAGTGGAGCCAACATGGAGGACATCTGTTTTAGTCTCTTAATGTTCCCGACACCTGATTCAGTCTAGCCTGGTACAATGACAGCTGTGTGTGTGTGTGCTGCCCCCTGCTGGCTGCTCTTAGTGTTGTGTTCTCCTACGCTCTCTGTAGGTCAGTGAAGCCATCCTGGACAACGCTCGGCTGATGCTGCAGACGGAGAACGTTCAGGCCAACGCTGAGGACTTCAAGGACAGGTCAGAGGTTAATAGCTCATCAATTAGTCATCAATTAGTCATCAATTAGTCATCAACAGATAGATAGGTAGATAGATAGATATACAACTTTACTGATCCCTTTGGGAGGTTCCCACAGGGAAATTGACAAATAGGTTTTCCCTCCAACCTCAGATGGAGGTGTAGTAATGTTCAGCAGAAGGAGGAGGCGTGTTAATGTGTAGCTCCTCCTGCAGGTTCGAGAGCGAGCAGCCTTTCCGGAGGGCGGTGGAGGAGGAGGTCAGTTCTCTGTACCGAGTCATCGAAGAGGCGAATGTAACGAAGGCAGAGCTTGAGGAGCAGATGGAGGCAATGAGGGCAGAGCTACAAAGCCTGGAGCAGAACCACGAGCAGGTTGCACCAATCAAAACGATCCACTGATCACATGACTGAGCGGTGAGGTCATGTGACCTGAGTACTTTCTTTATGTGCAGGACGTGCGAGGCCTCTATAGTCAGATGACGGGACGGGAGGTGGACGAACCCGATGCCCCCATTGAGACCAGTCTGGACCAGATCCTGGCCTACATCAGGAGCCACTGGGAGAAGGTGACCGAGAGGAACCGGGCCGAGGCCGACAGCTACCTGGACTGTAAGGTGAGAAAGCCTCACCTGCTCAGGTGTCCTCCAGGTGTAACTGGACAGGTGTATGACCTGTGGGTGTCCTGCAGGAGGCGCAGTGTGTGAGTAGAGGGCGGAGTCCAGAGGAAGAGCAGGTGGAGGCACTGAAGACCGAATGCAATGACACCGGCTGTAAGATACAGAGTCTCCAGGCTGAGACGGAGTCCATCAGAGCGCTGGTAAGACAAGCTGCCGATCAATTAACTGATCAATAACTGATCAATGACTGATCAATGACTGATCAATGACTGATCAATAACTGATCAATGACTGATCAGTTATTGATCAGTCATTGATCAGTTAATTGATCAGTTATTGATCAATGACTGATCAATGACTGATCAATTAACTGATCAATAACTGATCAATAACTGATCGATCACCTGTAGAAACGTGGTCTAGAGAGCTCTCTGAACGATGCCCTCCACTGGCGAGACATGGAGCAGCAGAATCTGGGCTCGGTGGTGTCTCGGTTGGAGGCGGAGCTAAACGACGTACGAGCCGAGATCGAACAACAGCGTCGTGACTACGACACATTGCTTAGCAACAAGCAGCACCTGGAGCAGGAGATCAATCTGTACCACGGCATCCTGGACGGAGAGGAGAGCCGCTTCCTGCAGACCGACCCGCCGTGAGTCACCGACCGACTCTGACACAACACGCCATGACAACAACATGCTAACTACATGCTAACTACAGAGCAACCGCATGACAACAACATGCTAACAACACGTCAACAACATAGCAACAATACAGCAATCACACTGACTAACTCGCCAACATCACTCCAACAACAAGCCAGCAACAAGCTAGCAACAAGCTAGCAACACGCAGTAACAACACTGACACAACACAGCAACAACAACACTAAGACTGTCAACAGTAACAGCAGTGCTTTGAACACACCTTCAGGTCATGTGACACCACCAACTAGAACTAGACCTTATATCCTTTACCTGTCCAGGTGTTCAGGTCAGACATCAGAGCAGGCGGGAGCTGCTCCAGAACCCATGACTGACCGTCCAGGACCTCCAGGACCTCCAGGGCCATGATGGAGGAGGATCTGGTCAGTCTGAAGCTCTGCAGAGGCTCTGGATCTTTGTGCTGGTTTAGACAGACGTGGACCGATCCAGACTGGGGAGGTTCTGCAGGAACCAGAACCAGAGAACACTCTAGTAAACTAACCTGTGATGTTTGATTCTGTCTAAATAAAAACTAATTCAAATCATCTCTGTCTGGGTTCTTGTTGGCGCTGCTCTGGAGGTTCTAGGTTCTGGTCCACACTGAATGTCCTCCAATGGTATCCATGACAACCATGGGTAAGACCAATTCCTCCTCCTGAAAGAGGCGTGGCCAGCAGCAGCTCATTTCCTTTAAAGCTACAGACACTAAAACCAGAGATGTCCTCCAACAATGATTCTTCCTCTCATACTGAAGTCAGACATGGGGTTCCTCAGGGTTCTGTTCTAGGACCTTTTATCAGGAAACACTGAGTTACTCTCCATCTAGATATATTCATCTAAAACTCTGACCTGGAACGTGGTACTTCTATTTGTCTCTAAATCGTAGTCATGGACGTGTCCTTTGATAAAACCAGAGACATGGACGTGTCCTTTAACAAAACCAGACATGGATGTGTCCTTTGATAAAACCAGAGACATGGGCGTGTCCTTTGACAAAACCAGAGACATGGACGTGTCCTTTGACAAAACCAGAGACATGGACGTGTCCTTTGATAAAACCAGAGACATGGACATGTCCTTTGACAAAACCAGGTACATGGACGTGTCCTTTAACAAAACCAGACATGGACGTGTCCTTTCATAAAACCAGAGACATGGGCGTGTCCTTTGACAAAACCAGAGACATGGAAATGTCCTTTGATAAAACCAGTGAAATGGACGTGTCCTTTGACAAAACCAGAGACTTGGACGTGTCTTTTGATAAAACCAGAGACATGGACGTGTCCTTTGACAAAACGAGAGACATGGAAATGTCCTTTGATAAAACCAGAGACATGGACGTGTCCTTTAACAAAACCAGACATGGACGTGTCCTTTGACAAAACCAGAGGCTTGGATGTGTCCTTTGATAAAACCAAAGACATGGACGTGTCCTTTAACAAAACCAGACATGGACGTGTCCTTTGATAAAACCAGAGACATGGACGTGTCCTTTAACAAAACCAGACATGGACGTGTCCTTTGATAAAATCAGAGACATGGACGTGTCCTTTAACAAAACCAGACATGGACGTGTCCTTTGATAAAACCAGAGACATGGATGTGTCCTTTGATAAAACCAGAGACATGGACGTGTCCTTTAACAAAACCAGATGGACGTGTCGTTTGATAAAACCAAAGACATGGACGTGTCGTTTGATAAAACCAAAGACATGGACGTATCCTTTGATAAAACCAGAGACATGGACGTGTCCTTTAACAAAACCACACATGGACGTGTCCTTTGATAAAACCAGAGACATGGACGTGTCCTTTGATAAAACCAGGGACATGGACGTGTCCTTTAACAAAACCAGACATGGATGTGTCCTTTAACAAAACCAGACATGGACGTGTCCTTTGATAAAATCAGGGACATGGACGTGTCCTTTGACAAAACCAGAGACATGGACGTGTCCTTTAACAAAACCAGACATGGACGTGTCGTTTGATAAAACCAGAGACATGGACGTGTCCTTTGATAAAACCAGAGACATGGACGTGTCCTTTAACAAAACCAGAGACATGGACGTGTCCTTTGATAAAACCAGACTTGGACGTGTCCTTTGATAAAACCAGACATGGACGTGTCCTTTGATAAAACCAGAGACATGGACGTGTCCTTTAACAAAACCAGAGACATGGACGTGTCCTTTGATAAAACCAGACTTGGACGTGTCCTTTAACAAAACCAGACATGGACGTGTCCTTTGATAAAATCAGAGACATGGACGTGTCCTTTAACAAAACCAGACATGGACGTGTCCTTTGATAAAACCAGAGACATGGATGTGTCCTTTGATAAAACCAGAGACATGGACGTGTCCTTTAACAAAACCAGATGGACGTGTCGTTTGATAAAACCAAAGACATGGACGTGTCGTTTGATAAAACCAAAGACATGGACGTATCCTTTGATAAAACCAGAGACATGGACGTGTCCTTTAACAAAACCACACATGGACGTGTCCTTTGATAAAACCAGAGACATGGACGTGTCCTTTGATAAAACCAGGGACATGGATGTGTCCTTTAACAAAACCAGACATGGACGTGTCGTTTAACAAAACCAGACATGGACGTGTCCTTTGATAAAATCAGGGACATGGACGTGTCCTTTGACAAAACCAGAGACATGGACGTGTCCTTTAACAAAACCAGACATGGACGTGTCGTTTGATAAAACCAGAGACATGGACGTGTCCTTTGATAAAACCAGAGACATGGACGTGTCCTTTAACAAAACCAGAGACATGGACGTGTCCTTTGATAAAACCAGACTTGGACGTGTCCTTTGATAAAACCAGACATGGACGTGTCCTTTGATAAAACCAGAGAGATGGACGTGTCCTCTGATAAAAAACCAGAGACATGGACGTGTCCTTTAACCCGGTCTCAGAGCTGATAACTAGTCCGGTCTGGGTCCATCAGGTTGATCCTATTAAGTCTCTGAAAAGACTCCAGCTGATTGGCTGCAGACAGAGCTCATGTGACGTACATATTTAATGTAAATAAAGACGTAGTGTTTGAACATCTGGATTTAATTAAAGGTTTGTTCTGATCAGATCTAATCAATAACACTCATCAAAGATCAACTGGAACATTTCATCTTTAATGATCCACAAAGACAGAAAACAAATAAATTAATCAATAAAAAGATCAAAGGTGATGATGAAGAGTTATCATATGTAAACATCAGCAGGTCACATGACTCAACACCTGCAGAGGAAGACAGGACACCTGACGGTTGAGAACCAATCACCTCAGACATACTGATCAATACTCTTCAATGAGGTGAACCATTAGTTAATGATCAATAACCTTAAGCCTCCATCTGAGTCAGCGCCTGGGAACCAATCAGAGAGCTCCACAGTCAGCTGACTCAGACGGTCCAATCAACAGACAATTGACTTAAATGTGACTCAGATGTGTTTGATTTGTAGACGGACAGAGATATTGATCAGCTCCAGCAGGATCCTGTTGAGATGAACAGGAAGTCATCAGACTGAGGAGGAGGTCCACTTCCTGTTTACATCTTTAAACAGTGAGATTAGATAAATGTGTCATGATGTCTGCAGTCAGCGGGTGGCGCCAGCTGCACAGACGTGTTGTTACTTCCTGTCTCTGAGAACCTGGTCCCAGAACATCAATCAGAGTGGTCATCCTGTTTCAGCAGCTTTGTTTGGGAGGAAGTGACTTCCTGTCGTGAATCAAGTAGAAATCAACATTGAACATGAATCAGTCCACACTCGTGCTAATAGCACAATGCTAGTAGCTAGCATTAGCAGCTAGCATTAGCAGCTAGCTCTACAGTCTGCGGTGAATCCCAGCGGTGTCGGTCTGAGCCCGACCGTCGTACCATCTTTGTACATCACCGGAGAGGGCGCTGTCTGCAGCGTCAGTAATGCAACAATCCTCGGCCGTGATTGGTCGGTTTAGGCGGGCTGCAGGGGGATGCAGCCGACACCGACCCCGCCCTCGTGGCTGACCATGGGGGCCATGAAGGTCCAGCGGTTGGTATCGGGGTTGTACATCTCCACTGAGCTGAGGTTGGACTGTCCGTCGTACCCCCCCACGGCATACAGGCGTCCCGACGTGGACACCAGTGACACTCGACTGCGCCGCGTGCTCATGGCCACCAGGAGGCTCCACTGTCCCGATGCCGAGCTGAACACCTCCGCCCCACTCAGGAACCCAGAGCCGTCATAGCCCCCGGCCACGTACATGTGGCTGCCCAGAGCCGCCGCCCCGTGACGACAGCGCTTGTTCAACATGGCCGCCGCCGGGTGCCAGCGGTTGGTGTGGTGGTTGTAGTACTCCACCTGTTGGGGGGACAGATTCATCAGTGTTTGGGCGGAGACACGGTTGGTCTGCTGATTGGTCTGCTGTTCGCCAATCAGAGAACCCCACACACTGTGTTACTGTTGCTAGGTGACACAAGGGTATTTCTAGCTCTGGACCTTACGCCATCACCTCACGTTCACCTTCACACAAATATATCCATGTGTCGCGGACCAAACAGGCTGTGATTGGTCCAAAGTGCACGTCCTTGATCACATGACATGATCCAGACAAACACAGGAAGTTGTTCTCTTTCTTCTGAGCTCCAGTGATTTCAGTGAAACTAACTGTTGAGCCACACTTATCTACTTCATCACCAACATGAGTCGCCACTGTGTGAAGTGCAGAGCTACACTCAGCTCACCTTAGCTCACCTTAGCTCACCTTAGCTCACCTGAGCTCACCTGAGTTCACCTTAGCTCACCTTAGCTCACCTTAGCTCAGCTTAGCTCAGCTTAGCTCACCTTAGCTCACCTTAGCTCAGCTTAGCTCACCTGAACACCTGACGCCTCCTAGTGGTTCAGTGGAGGAATTACAGAACAACACAGACAAAGCAGCTCAACCCCCCCACGCCATGGATAGGCCCTCAACGTGCAGCGGTACCGTCAGCAGTAAAACCGTGCTACACACAACAGGTGCGGGTAATGCTATGCTAATGCTAGCATTGTTGCTAACATTAGCGGTCTCATCTGTTACCTGTGAACTGTTATTACTGGTTCTCTTTGTGTTCCTAAAACATGGATACTGTAACCTAGCAACAGTAACACAGGAAGTGACTTGACAAAGGGGAGGAGCCCTGTGATTGGTGGACATCAGACCAATCAGAAGACAAACAAACTTAACAGTCCAGACCTTTACACTGCTGAGAAACAGGAAGTAGCTGGAGCTCAGTCACCTGATTATTTAAAGGCATCATGGGAAATTAGAATTTCAGTTATACTGTTATAAACAATAGAAACACAGGAAGTCTGACAGTTCCTATCAAAATAAAAGAAACCGGAAGTGTTTGTTGAAAACTCACCGTGTTAAAGATCTGGAGACCGTCATGGCCGCCAGAGACAAAGATCCGTCCGTCAAACACCGTCACGCCAGCGGCGCTGCGACTCACGCTCATCTCCGTCACCACCGTCCACCTGCAGAGACAGGAAGTGAGGTCAATGATTCTCCACCAGGTGAAGACGTGATGTCTCCAGGTGAGGACATGTGTCCAGGCCTCACCTGTCGGTCTCTGGAGAGTAACACTCGACAGAGTTCAGAGACGACTTTCCATCGTAGCCGCCACAGACATAGATGTGTCCGTCAATCACAACGGTTCCCATGGCGCTGAGGACGAGACACGTTACTGGTGGTTATTGATCAGAGTATTAATTATTAATCAAAGTATTAATTATTAATCAGAGTATTGATCAGAGTATTAATTATTGATCAGAGTATTGATCAGAGTATTAATTATTGATCAGAGTATTGATCAGAGTATTGATCAGAGTATTGATCAGAGTATTAATTATTAATCAGAGTATTGATCAGAGCATTGATCAGAGTACTGACCTGCGCTGGCTGTTCATGCTCGACACTCGTGTCCAGCTGTCTGTCTCCGGGTTGTAAACTTCCACCGTGCTCAGCCGTGATTGGCCGTCATATCCACCAATGGCGTACAGCAGCCCGTTAACCACAGCCACGCCCACCCTGCTCCGAGCTGTCCTCATTGGCTGACAGCGCTCCCAGAAGTTCCCGATTGGATCAAACACCTCAACCACGTTTAAGGAATCTCCTGCAGAAGACGAACCATCATGAGCTATGCTCAGTGTTTGTCCTCAGAGGACAGGTGAGTGTTTGTCCTCAGAGGACAGGTGAGCAGCGTACCTGAGCTGTTGAGTCCTCCCACAGCGTAGATGAGTCCTGTGATGGACGTACAACACCTCTGTCTGGTTTTGAAGGCGGGAAGATGAGGACGACGTTCAGGCATCAGGTGGAAATCTTTGGCTTCATCAACCAAATCTCTAAAGAACCAGAACCGATCAGGAAAGGGTCAATATCACCGTCAGCTACAGGAAGCCGCTCAGCGTCTTTACCTGAGGAACCAGAGGAGCGCTTGTTTCATCTCACCTGCACTTGTGGCAGCAGCGAACGAGATCATCCTGCTGAACTCGGTCTGACAGGAACTGAGGTCGACACAGAGGAAGTCGTATCTTTGACAGCAGCTCTGGAAGAAGAGTCTCCCTCCGGTCCCGGTCATGATGGACCCAGGCCAACACCGCCTCAAACACCTGCACAGGTACCACACAGTCAAGGTACCACACAATCCACACACCTGCACAGGTACCACACAGTCAAGGTACGACACAATCCACACACCTGCACAGGTACCACACAGTCAAGGTACGACACAATCCACACACCTGCACAGGCACCACACAGTCAAGGTACGACACAATGCACACACCTGCGCAGGTACCACACAGTCAAGGTACCACACAATCCACACACCTGCACAGGTACCACACAGTCAAGGTACGACACAATCCACACACCTGCACAGGCACCACACAGTCAAGGTACGACACAATCCACACACCTGCGCAGGTACCACACAGTCAAGGTACGACACAATCCACACACCTGCGCAGGTACCACACAGTCAAGGTACGACACAATCCACACACCTGCACAGGTACCACACAGTCAAGGACAGGTACCACACAGTCAAGGTACGACACAATGCACACACCTGCGCAGGTACCACACAGTCAAGGTACGACACAATCCACACACCTGCGCAGGTACCACACAGTCAAGGTACGACACAATCCACACACCTGCACAGGTACCACACAGTCAAGATACGACACAATCCACACACCTGCGCAGGTACCACACAGTCAAAGAACGACACAATGCACACACCTGCGCAGGTACCACACAGTCAAGGTACGACACAATGCACACACCTGCGCAGGTACCACACAGTCAAGGTACGACACAATGCACACACCTGCACAGGTACCACACAGTCAAAGAACGACACAATCCACACACCTGTACAGGTACCACACAGTCAAGGTACGACACAATCCACACCTGCGCAGGTACCACACAGTCAAGGTACGACACAATCCACACCTGCGCAGGTACCACACAGTCAACGTACGACACAATCCACACCTGCGCAGGTACCACACAGTCAAGGTACGACACAATGCACACACCTGCGCAGGTACCACACAGTCAAGGTACGACACAATGCACACACCTGCACAGGTACCACACAGTCAAGGTACGACACAATGCACACACCTGCGCAGGTACCACACAGTCAAGGTACGACACAATGCACACACCTGCACAGGTACCACACAGTCAAAGAACGACACAATCCACACACCTGTACAGGTACCACACAGTCAAAGAACGACACAATCCACACACCTGCACAGGTACCACACAGTCAAAGAACGACACAATCCACACACCTGCACAGGTACCACACAGTCAAAGAACGACACAATCCACACACATGTACAGGTACCACACAGTCAAGGTACGACACAATCCACACCTGCACAGGTACCACACAGTCAAAGAACGACACAATCCACACACATGTACAGGTACCACACAGTCAAGGTACGACACAATGCACACACCTGCGCAGGTACCACACAGTCAAAGAACGACACAATCCACACACCTGTACAGGTACCACACAGTCAAGATATGACACAATCCACACACCTGTACAGGTACCACACAGTCAAGGTACGACACAATGCACACACCTGCGCAGGTACCACACAGTCAAGGTACGACACAATTAGGGCTGAAACGATTCGTCGAGTTACTCGATTAACTCGATTACAAAAATTGCTCGAGGCAAAAACTCTGCCTCGAAGCCTCGTTAAATTCCTATGACGCGCACTATACGCGCAGGGATCTGATTGTTCCACACGGACCGTTGTTTTGGAAGCACCTATGCAAGCACACCACTAGCGCGAGATACATTTTGAATTTAGTTGGCGCGATGGCGGAGAGTAAAGATGCCCATAAACGGCAAAAAATGTCTAAAGTTTGGGATCATTACATTCTAAAAAAGGAAGAGAACAAAGTGCAGATACTGCAAAGTAGACCTGGCGTACCACAGCAGGACAAGCTCAAATGATCCAGCATCTAAACAGAAAACATCCACATGCTGTTTCACCAAGCGTCGCTGAAACAATAACGTAACCTAAACCTATACATTGATGTTCGCTGATTTTAATCGCATACTGTATGTAGCGATGTCATGATGCGGTTTGACTAGATATGATGTTTAGCTTCAGGGGCGGAGTGGCAATCGGGACGACCGGGCCGGCCGAAGGATTTACGCAGCGGATCACAAACTGAGCGGCCGCGAGGCGAACGCGACCGGCCTGAGTTTATCAGAATCATTGACGTTACTAAATTCTCTGCACCCTCATCTCTCTCACTCTTCCTCACGCACAGCACGCGTTCACAAACAAACACACAGGTTGCTAGGTTACCATAGCAAATAGGCTCACCCCAGAAATTATGTATTATTTGTTAGTAGCCTAATGGTAAATGCTGCAGGTGTAGAAATCTACATAAAACGGATATTTACTTTGATGTCAGGGCTAGATTACAACATGAAACTTGTTGTGCATATTAATAAATTAAATTGCTTTTTGTTTTGTTCGCTTAACTGTATTGTTATGTAATTGTTGGCACTGGCACTTTTAATGGGTAAATTGCAATACATGGGCTTAGTTTTGGAGCCAAATGTTGGAGTTGGAGTTCTCTGTTTTTTGGAGAAATAAAAGGCAAATGCTTGATCATTTTACAGTCACATAATTTTCGTTATGCATTATTTGTTTTGGTTGTTTAAAAACGTAAAAAAAATATCCGATTAATCGATTAATCGATCGATAAAGTGCTAGATTAATCGATTACAAAAAGAATCGATAGCTGCAGCCCTAGACACAATGCACACACCTGCACAGGTACCACACAGTCAAAGAACGACACAATCCACACACCTGTACAGGTACCACACAGTCAAGGTACGACACAATCCACACACCTGTACAGGTACCACACAGTCAAGGTACGACACAATCCACACCTGCGCAGGTACCACACAGTCAAGGTACAACACAATCCACACCTGCGCAGGTACCACACAGTCAAGGTACGACACAATGCACACACCTGCGCAGGTACTACACAGTCAAGGTACGACACAATCCACACACCTGCGCAGGTACCACACAGTCAAGGTACGACACAATGCACACACCTGTACAGGTACCACACAGTCAAGGTACGACACAATGCACACACCTGCGCAGGTACCACACAGTCAAGGACAGGTACCACACAGTCAAGGTACGACACAATGCACACACCTGCGCAGGTACCACACAGTCAAGGTACGACACAATGCACACACCTGCACAGGTACCACACAGTCAAAGAACGACACAATCCACACACCTGTACAGGTACCACACAGTCAAGGTACGACACAATCCACACACCTGTACAGGTACCACACAGTCAAGGTACGACACAATCCACACCTGCGCAGGTACCACACAGTCAAGGTACGACACAATGCACACACCTGTACAGGTACCACACAGTCAAGGTACGACACAATCCACACACCTGTACAGGTACCACACAGTCAAGGTACGACACAATCCACACCTGCACAGGTACCACACAGTCAAGGTACGACACAATCCACACCTGCGCAGGTACCACACAGTCAAGGTACGACACAATCCACACCTGCGCAGGTACCACACAGTCAAGGTACGACACAATCCACACCTGCGCAGGTACCACACAGTCAAGGTACGACACAATGCACACACCTGCGCAGGTACCACACAGTCAAGGTACGACACAATCCACACACCTGCGCAAGTACCACACAGTCAAGGTACGACACAATGCACACACCTGCACAGGTACCACACAGTCAAGGTACGACACAATGCACACACCTGCGCAGGTACCACACAGTCAAAGAACGACACAATCCACACACCTGTACAGGTACCACACAGTCAAGGTACGACACAATGCACACACCTGCACAGGTACCACACAGTCAAAGAACGACACAATCCACACACCTGTACAGGTACCACACAGTCAAGGTACGACACAATGCACACACCTGTACAGGTACCACACAGTCAAGGTACGACACAATGCACACACCTGTACAGGTACCACACAGTCAAGGTACGACACAATGCACACACCTGCACAGGTACCACACAGTCAAGGTACGACACAATGCACACACCTGTACAGGTACCACACAGTCAAGGTACGACACAATGCACACACCTGCACAGGTACCACACAGTCAAGGTACGACACAATGCACACACCTGCGCAGGTACCACACAGTCAAGGTACGACACAATGCACACACCTGCGCAGGTACCACACAGTCAAGGTACGACACAATGCACACACCTGCACAGGTACCACACAGTCAAAGAACGACACAATCCACACACCTGTACAGGTACCACACAGTCAAGGTACGACACAATCCACACCTGCGCAGGTACCACACAGTCAAGGTACGACACAATGCACACACCTGTACAGGTACCACACAGTCAAGGTACGACACAATGCACACACCTGCGCAGGTACCACACAGTCAAAGAACGACACAATCCACACACCTGTACAGGTACCACACAGTCAAGGTACGACACAATCCACACACCTGCGCAGGTACCACACAGTCAAGGTACGACACAATGCACACACCTGTACAGGTACCACACAGTCAAGGTACGACACAATGCACACACCTGCGCAGGTACCACACAGTCAAAGAACGACACAATCCACACACCTGTACAGGTACCACACAGTCAAGGTACGACACAATGCACACACCTGCACAGGTACCACACAGTCAAAGAACAACACAATCCACACACCTGTACAGGTACCACACAGTCAAGGTACGACACAATGCACACACCTGCACAGGTACCACACAGTCAAAGAACGACACAATCCACACACCTGTACAGGTACCACACAGTCAAGGTACGACACAATCCACACACCTGTACAGGTACCACACAGTCAAGGTACGACACAATCCACACCTGCGCAGGTACCACACAGTCAAGGTACGACACAATGCACACACCTGTACAGGTACCACACAGTCAAGGTACGACACAATCCACACACCTGTACAGGTACCACACAGTCAAGGTACGACACAATCCACACCTGCACAGGTACCACACAGTCAAGGTACGACACAATCCACACCTGCGCAGGTACCACACAGTCAAGGTACGACACAATGCACACACCTGCGCAGGTACCACACAGTCAAGGTACGACACAATCCACACACCTGCGCAGGTACCACACAGTCAAGGTACGACACAATGCACACACCTGTACAGGTACCACACAGTCAAGGTACGACACAATGCACACACCTGCGCAGGTACCACACAGTCAAAGAACGACACAATCCACACACCTGTACAGGTACCACACAGTCAAGGTACGACACAATCCACACCTGCGCAGGTACCACACAGTCAAGGTACGACACAATGCACACACCTGTACAGGTACCACACAGTCAAGGTACGACACAATGCACACACCTGCGCAGGTACCACACAGTCAAAGAACGACACAATCCACACACCTGTACAGGTACCACACAGTCAAGGTACGACACAATCCACACACCTGCGCAGGTACCACACAGTCAAGGTACGACACAATGCACACACCTGTACAGGTACCACACAGTCAAGGTACGACACAATGCACACACCTGCGCAGGTACCACACAGTCAAAGAACGACACAATCCACACACCTGTACAGGTACCACACAGTCAAGGTACGACACAATGCACACACCTGCACAGGTACCACACAGTCAAAGAACAACACAATCCACACACCTGTACAGGTACCACACAGTCAAGGTACGACACAATGCACACACCTGCACAGGTACCACACAGTCAAGGTACGACACAATGCACACACCTGCGCAGGTACCACACAGTCAAGGTACGACACAATCCACACACCTGTACAGGTACCACACAGTCAAGGTACGACACAATCCACACCTGCGCAGGTACCACACAGTCAAAGAACGACACAATCCACACACCTGTACAGGTACCACACAGTCAAGGTACGACACAATGCACACACCTGCACAGGTACCACACAGTCAAGGTACGACACAATGCACACACCTGCACAGGTACCACACAGTCAAGGTACGACACAATGCACACACCTGCACAGGTACCACACAGTCAAGGTACGACACAATCCACACCTGCGCAGGTACCACACAGTCAAGGTACGACACAATCCACACCTGTACAGGTACCACACAGTCAAGCGTGCGTGGCGTCTCACCTGCTCCTCGGCCTTCACGTTGAGCTCGTCACAGCCGACCAGCTCCAGGACCTCCTCCGTCCTCAGACTCAGGAACTCCTCAGACAAGGACACGTCCACAAAGTGCTGGTGGAGGAAGCTGTTGGCCGAGTCGTACAGCGTTGTGCACATCATCGTCTCAGCGAACTGTCGGACGCCGAGACAGTTCTTGGGATGTAACCTGAAGCCCGAAAGCAGAACCAGTTCCTTATTAATTAGGAGAAATAACCTGAGTGTACTGAGCATGTGCAGTGGCGGTGGACTAACCTCTCTTGCAGGAAGGAGCAGCAGGCGTCTTTAACATTCTGCAACTGCAGGAAGCTGGAGCCAATCAGGAGAGACTGGACGTTCTGCTGGTCGATGGCGACGTGGCCGCTGTAGGCGAAGTTGATCAGAGCCTCCAGAGCGCTGCAACACACAGGTGAGTCCAGGTAAACGGTTCTGGTGTTCATGTTAGACTGGGTCCAGTGGAGCAGGTCTTACCTCGGGTCCATGCCCTGCATCAGGATCTCGTCCTGTTTACACTCCACCATGTCGTTGGTGAACATGGCGTGGAAGTAAGGGATGGAGGCGGCCAGGACGATCCGGTGAGCACTGAACTTATGATCCCCGACCTGCACACAAGACCACGTTACTGAAGACATAGTCTGACTTGGACCCTGGCCTCAGCTGGACCCTGGCCTCAGATAGACCTTGTTCTCAGCTGGACCCTGGTGTCACCAGGACCCTGGCCTCAGACAGACCTTGTTCTCAGCTGGACCCTGGACTCAGCTGGACCCTGGCCTCAGCTGGACCCTGGCCTCAGCTGGACCCTGGTCTCAGACAGACCTTGTTCTCAGCTGGACCCTGGTGTCAGCTGGAGCCGAGTCTCAACTGGACCCTGGCCTCAGCTGGACCCTGGTCTCAGCTGGACCCTGGTCTCACCTGGACCTTGGTGTCACCTGGACCCTGGTCTCAGCTGGACCCTAGTCTCAGATGGACCCTGGTCTCAGCTGGACCCTGGCCTCACCTGGACCCTGGTCTCAGATAGACCCTAGTCTCACCTGGACCCTGGTGTCACCTGGACCCTGGTCTCAGATAGACCCTGGTCTCACCTGGACCCTGGTCTCACCTGGACCCTGGTCTCAGATGGACCCTGGTCTCACCTGGACCCTGGTCTCAGCTGAGACCCTGGTCTCACCTGGACCCTGGTCTCACCTGGACCCTGGTCTCAGATGGACCCTGGTCTCACCTGAGACCCTGGTCTCACCTGGACCCTGGCCTCACCTGGACCCTGGTATTAAGATGATTACAGTGGGACTCAACCAGACCAGCTGGAGTCACCTTCACTGACTCACAGACACACCTGTACAGGTAGGACAGAGACTAGAATCATCTAAACTGATAATTGATCATTAATCAGCTGATTCACGTTGTTGTTGTCCTGAGTGACCTGACCTCGGATCAGCTGATTATCTTACTGTGGCTCTCAGCTGTAACAAACACGTGACCCGCTGACTGATCAATAGACACAAACTGACAGCTGATCAGCTGATCGGTGGCTTTGCTGCCTTGCTACGGGGCTCCCCGGCAGGTCAAAGGTCATGCGCTAGCCGTGGTGAACCTGCTGATGCTAGCAGCCTGTCAGCTCTTGAGTATAATCCGTTGTTAGCCTGTTAGCATGTTGTTAGCAGCGGCTAGCTTCGTTAGCTAACAGCTAACTAAAGCCTCGAGCGCCGTCAGTTTTACCTTGAGCGTGACGTCACAGAGTTTCCCCTGACGTCGGATCTCCTCCATGACGACATAGCCTCGTGCCGGCAGGTCGTGCACTGAGAAATGAACCAAATCCTCGAGCTCTTCACAGAGAACGTCACCCATCGTCAGCAGGAGCGGAGCGCGACGCGGACTGAGCCCTCCGAGCCGCCGTACACCCACGGCGCAGGCGTCAAGACAGCCGCGAGAGACACGGACGTTTCCTGCCACCGCCTTCAAAATAAAACACTTCCGCTCTAATAAAGACCCTTCAAATTCTATTTCTATTCTATTCTATTAAAAACGTTGACTTAAAGAGATTGTTGTCGACTTCAGGAGAGGTGACCCCCCAGCGTCCCCCGCTGACCATCGAAGGTGCTGCCGAGGAGACGGTGAGCAGCTCCGGGGTCAGAAGACCTGGACTAACAACACATCACGGGTCTGGACTCAAAGCTCCTCTACTTTCTCCTAAACTGTGAAAGTCCCGCCCTCCATCATGTGTCCATAGGGCACCACTGAGAGTGTCCTAACTGTCTGCACTGTCTCCTGCTGAAGACCCTGCAACACACAGTGAACACAACCAGCTAGTTCATGATGCCCCCCCCCCCCCCCCTCTCAGAGCCATCAGCATTGACAGTGACCCTTCCTAACCCTTACATCCCCTCTTCAGTCTCCTGCCATCGGCAAGAAGGTACCGGAGCCTCAGGGCCCGCCCCACCAGACTGTTAACCAGACCCCCCAAAACCCCTCAAGGACTCTAACCTGACAGTTATCTTCACCTTACTGGGTAAATCCAATGTTGTACATAGACTGTTGATTCACTATATTTATATATATCACTGCCAAATTCCTTCACATGTCGTTTATTTAGGTTTTTGTTCTTATGAGAGAAACGTTTTTTAGGTTTCTCTGTGTTGAGACATTAACAATAAAGAAATCTTGAATCTTATTGACTGTCGAAGCTTCAGCTGAACAAACAGCTGATTAGATAAAGAAACTGTAAACAAACACGTTAATACAGTGAGACATTAAAACTGATTTTATTTATCAGGTGTTTATTGTTTTAGCTTCTATTAATGTTTTGGAGTTTGTCACGTTTCAGGTTTTATTTCTAGGTTCTAGGCTCTGGTGGCTCCTGTGGTGACTGGATGTAACTACTGATCCACAGTTACCTGTGTGACATCATTAGTCAGCTGGGCATTGGCTCCGCCCACATTCTCCACTGTCTCCACAGACACATGATTGACAGGTCCCTGATTGACAGCACTGTAGTAAGTTCATTCATGAACCAAAACATAAAAACCCTTTGTCAGAGGAACAGCTGATCAGTTGTTTGATTTCATCAGGAAGTAGAAACACCTTGTTTGGTTTTCTACGTTATCTTTTATTCTTCACATAAATAAACACACACAGGTAGAAAAAAACTAAAGTTTATTCACATATGTCCATGTTTGACTTTTAAACAACTAAACGTAGCGCGGGCCCTGAACGTAGCACGGGCCCTGAACATAGCACAGGCCCTGAACGTAGCACGGGCCCTGAACGTAGCGCGGGCCCTGAACGCAGCGGGGGCCCTGAACGTAGCGCGGGCCCTGAACGTAGCACGGGCCCTGACCGTAGCGTGGGCCCTGAACGTAGCGCGGGCCCTGAACGCAGCACAGGCCCTGAACGTAGCACGGGCCCTGAACGTAGCACGGGCCCTGACCATAGCGCGGGCCCTGAACGCAGCACGCCCTGAACGCAGCGCGGGCCCTGAACGCAGCGCGGGCCCTGAACGTAGCACGCCCTGAATGCAGCGCGGGCCCTGAACGTAGCACGCCCTGAACGCAGCGCGGGCCCTGAACGTAGTTCATCAGAGACGCTGTGACAGAACCTGGCATCAGGACGTCATGAACACAGGCGACAAACATCCAGATGTTTCTGCTGTTTGGTTGCAAAAACCTGAACATCTGGAACCAAGTCACATCTGGGCCACAGCTGTTAGAGTACCTGTTCCATCTCAAGCCTGGTTCTAACCTGCTTACCGGAGGGTCCCTGAATGCACCATGGAGATGGACCAGGATCAGCGCCAGAGCCAGGACCAGATCCAAGACTAAGACCACGACCACGCCAAGACCAAGACCAGAACCAGGATTTGCACTAGGAGTAGGACCAGGACCAGGACCAGGACTAGGACTGCTCATCTCATGATACAGAACTATTTTACTGATTCACTCTGATCCGGCTCTGGCTTGTTGGAACACCCAGACCATTAAGTGACTGAGGTCTGGTGGATGGACGGGTCAACAAAACACTTTTCCTGTTTCCACGTTTGATCCTGAAAAGTTTGTGTTTTAGAACCAGGACATCCACCTTGGAGGTCTGGAGGAGATTTCATATCAGATGTGTTGATGTGAGCAGGTCTGAATCTGGATCAGGATCAGGTCTGGAACTGGAGCTGAGGCCTCCGGTCTGTCCCTACGCCGAAAGGTCACTGCTCTCAAAGCGGTCCTGGTCGTAGACCTCCGCCGCCACCTTGCGTCCTCCGAACCAGCGGTGGTTGAGAGCGCCGATGGCTCGGTTCATCTCAGATACCTCTGAGAACTCTACGAAGATCTTGACGATGACCTCTGCATCGTCCTCCTCGCCCTGACGCTCCTGGTAGATGACGACTCGCTTCACACGGCCAAACTTCCCACACTCCTCCGTCACTTCAGCCTCCAGGTCGTCGTCGATATCCTCGGGACCGACCATGTTCCTCAGGACCATGACGGAGGACTGACGGGGACAGAACAGAACTTTAGAGTCATTTTACTTCCTGGTTGGTGACTTGCTCCACGGTAGGAGTTGAACCGTACCTCCTGCTTGCGCAGCAGTTTCCTCATCACCATGTGTCTGGCGCTGCTGCCACTGATGCTCATGTGCTCCTGATCGCTAAGTGGCTCCGCGGCTCCATCCAGCCGACGCTCCTCCTCCTCCTCCTCCTCCCTCTCCTCTTCCTCCTTCTTCTTCTTCTTCAGCTCAGCACCGTGGACGGCGGCAGCAGCGGCTGGCGGTGGTGTGGACAGAACTGGGTTCACCAGGCCCACGTGAGGCATGCAGGATCGAGCCGGGGTGACACCTGAAACAGAAAGGACGCAGGAAGGACAGAGGGGTCAGACGGGAGAGTCGCCCCCGGCTGAAGAAGAACCTCTACTGGACCGGGTCGACACCTGGTGCAACCACCGTGTCTGACTTCCACCCATCTGGACAGGAAGCAGTTAGACTCCACCCACACACACACACACACTCCACAAATCACACAGCAGACTCACTGGCCAATAGGGATGAGGGTATGTGCTTAAAGGGAGGGGCTAGAAACAGTCCTCTTCAGGGGTTGGTCAATGTGCAGAGAAAAGGGAAGGGGTGGGTAGAGGTGTGTGGGTGGGGGGGTAGAGGGGGTAGAGGGGGTAGGGGGTGGGGGCAGAAAGAGAGAAAAACAAAAATAAAAGAAAAACTCTATTAGTGAGGACGGTGCTTCAAACGAGGAAATACAGTCAACACCTGGAACAAACTACTTCCTGTTGGAGACAATGTCAGGTTCCTTTAGAGACACTCATCATTTAAAAGGTCTGAACAGGTAACAGTCTACAGGTGTGTCATCAGGACAGGTAACAGTCTACAAGTGTGTCATCAGGACAGGTAACAGTCTACAGGTGTGTCATCAAGACAGGTAACAGTCTACAGGTGTGTCATCAGGGCAGGTAACAGTCTACAGGTGTGTCATCAGGGCAGGTAACAGTCTACAGGTGTGTCATCAGGACAGGTAACAGTCTACAGGTGTGTCATCAGGACAGGTAACAGTCTACAGGACAGGTAACAGTCTACAGGTGTGTCATCAGGACAGGTAACAGTCTACAGGTGTGCCATCAAGACAGGTAACAGTCTACAGGTGTGTCATCGGGACAGGTAACAGTCTACATGTGTGTCATCAGGACAGGTAACAGTCTACAGGACAGGTAACAGTCTACAGGTGTGTCATGAGGACAGGTAACAGTCTACAGGTGTGTCATCAGGACAGGTAACAGTCTACAGGACAGGTAACAGTCTACAGGTGTGTCATGAGGACAGGTAACAGTCTACAGGTGTGTCATCAGGGCAGGTAACAGTCTACAGGTGTGTCATCAGTACAGGTAACAGTCTACAGGTGTGTCATCAGGGCAGGTAACAGTCTACAGGTGTGTCATCAGGACAGGTAACAGTCTACAGGACAGGTAACAGTCTACAGGTGTGTCATGAGGACAGGTAACAGTCTACAGGTGTGTCATCAGGACAGGTAACAGTCTACAGGACAGGTAACAGTCTACAGGTGTGTCATGAGGACAGGTAACAGTCTACAGGTGTGTCATCAGGGCAGGTAAGAGTCTACAGGTGTGTCATCAAGACAGGTAACAGTCTACAGGTGTGTCATCAGGACAGGTAACAGTCTACAAGTGTGCCATCAAGACAGGTAACAGTCTACAGGTGTGTCATCGGGACGGGTAACAGTCTACAGGTGTGTCATCAGGACAGGTAACAGTCTACAGGACAGGTAACAGTCTACAGGTGTGTCATCAGGACAGGTAACAGTCTACAGGTGTGCCATCAAGACAGGTAACAGTCTACAGGTGTGTCATCGGGACAGGTAACAGTCTACAGGTGTGTCATCAAGACAGGTAACAGTCTACAGGTGTGTCATCGGGACAGGTAACAGTCTACAGGTGTGTCATCAGGACAGGTAACAGTCTACAGGACAGATAACAGTCTACAGGTGTGTCATCAGGAAAGGTAACAGTCTACAGGTGTGTCATCAAGACAGGTAACAGTCTACAGGTGTGTCATCGGAACAGGTAACAGTCTACAGGTGTGTCATCACGACAGGTAACAGTCTACAGGACAGGTAACGGTCTACAGGTGTGTCATCAGGGCAGGTAACAGTCTACAGGTGTGTCATCAGGGCAGGTAACAGTCTACAGGTGTGTCATCAGGACAGGTAACAGTCTACAGGACAGGTAACAGTCTACAGGTGTGTCATGAGGACAGGTAACAGTCTACAGGTGTGTCATCAGGACAGGTAACAGTCTACAGGACAGGTAACAGTCTACAGGTGTGTCATGAGGACAGGTAACAGTCTACAGGTGTGTCATCAGGACAGGTAACAGTCTACAGGTGTGTCATCAGGGCAGGTAAGAGTCTACAGGTGTGTCATCAAGACAGGTAACAGTCTACAGGTGTGTCATTAGGACAGGTAACAGTCTACAAGTGTGCCATCAAGACAGGTAACAGTCTACAGGTGTGTCATCAGGACAGGTAACAGTCTACAGGACAGGTAACAGTCTACAGGTGTGTCATCAGGACAGGTAACAGTCTACAGGTGTGCCATCAAGACAGGTAACAGTCTACAGGTGTGTCATCGGGACAGGTAACAGTCTACAGGTGTGTCATCAGGACAGGTAACAGTCTACAGGACAGGTAACAGTCTACAGGTGTGTCATGAGGACAGGTAACAGTCTACAGGTGTGTCATCAGGACAGGTAACAGTCTACAGGTGTGTCATGAGGACAGGTAACAGTCTACAGGTGTGTCATCAGGACAGGTAACAGTCTACAGGTGTGTGGAGGACGTTGTGGGAGGGGCTGACTGGCTGCGTGCTGACAGTTCAGACAGGAGAGTCCTTGTTAACATGGTGGAGGGGCTTATATGTGTGTGGGCGGGGCTGTATATATTCCTACCTGTGATAACACCTGGAGCCTGGGCAGCCATCACGGCCTGAGGAAGTCCTCCCAACTGCTGAGAGAGGAGTGCTGGTCCAGCCAGAGCGCCAAGCACCGACGCTCCCACCGCTTCCTGAATGCACCACGAAAGAACCAGTAAATACAGAGGAAGCACAGCTGTTGTCAGGTGCCGTGGTCAGGTGCCTCACCTGAGCAGTAATCTTGGCGGTGGCAGCGGCGGCAGCCACAGCGGCGGCGGCAGGAAGTCCTCCGGGGGTCGTTGGTGTGAGTAGAGGCATGGGTGGAGTCACAGCCTTCCCCACCCGCAGGTACTGGCCCCCCAGGTCAAACAAGTTCATTGATGCCACAGCGTCCTGAGAAGACTGAGGCTTCTCGTACTCTGGAGACAAAACACCAACAGAACTTCCAGAGGATCACTGACTAAAGTAGAGGATCACTGACTAAAGTAGAGGATCACAGACTAAAGTAGAGGATCACAGACTGAAGTAGAGGATCACTGACTAAAGTAGAGGATCACAGACTAAAGTAGAGGATCACAGACTAAAGTAGAGGATCACAGACTGAAGTAGAGGATCACTGACTAAAGTAGAGGATCACAGACTAAAGTAGAGGATCACTGACTAAAGTAGAGGATCACTGACTACAGTAGAGGATCACAGACTGAAGTAGAGGATCACTGACTAAAGTAGAGGATCACAGACTAAAGTAGAGGATCACTGAGTAAAGTAGAGGATCACAGACTAAAGTAGAGGATCATTGACTAAAGTAGAGGATCACAGACTAAAGTAGAGGATCACAGACTAAAGTAGAGGATCACTGACTAAAGTAGAGGATCACTGACTACAGTAGAGGATCACAGACTACAGTAGAGGATCACAGACTGAAGTAGAGGATCACTGACTAAAGTAGAGGATCACAGACTAAAGTAGAGGATCACTGAGTAAAGTAGAGGATCACAGACTAAAGTAGAGGATCACTGACTACAGTAGAGGATCACAGACTACAGTAGAGGATCACAGACTGAAGTAGAGGATCACTGACTAAAGTAGAGGATCACAGACTAAAGTAGAGGATCACTGAGTAAAGTAGAGGATCACAGACTAAAGTAGAGGATCATTGACTAAAGTAGAGGATCACAGACTAAAGTAGAGGATCACAGACTAAGGGCGTATTCACACCAGGAAGGTCCGTTAGTTCACTTGCTTTGGTCCGGACCAATGTTTTTTTTCTTTTTTTTTTTTTTAGTGCGGTTCGCTTTCACACTGTGATTAATTGCAACCGGACCAGAATTTATAAACAAAAACACATGTGCTAAGGTCGTTCAGCCATTGGCTGGTAAACGTATAGGCGGGGTAAAGAAGGAAGCCAAATGTCCCACGTAAATAGGCTACAATGGAGACTTTGCGTACTGTAGGTCTACTTGTTATTATGCTAGCAATATGGTTTATAAACTGAGCGCTGGAATCCCCTCTCTCTCATTTGTTTACTAAAAATCTTATATACTTCTGCATTTTTATGTGTTTTCTCCAGCATTTGAGATATCTGGACATCTGCCCAGATATCTAGGAGGCAGCGTGTCTCCTCAGAGCTCGGTTAAGCCACGGCTCATCTCTACCTAACCTACCTGCGTTTGTTTGCTTCACGTGTCTCTCTCTGTTGTGTGTGTCACTGGGCTATCCTACATTTCCCATAACTAGTGCAGTGCCCGTCGGAAGTATGTATTCCTATAGTGGGAGCTGAAGAAGATTTTTCAGTTGTGACCATTGTCGTGACCCATGTCTCCTCCCCACATAGACACCTGCCCAGTTTCAAATCAGCGTGCCACAGACAGACAGACAGACACAAACTCACCAAATAAGTTAAAAGAAATTCTTGATTTATAGATAGATGATCAAATCACTCATGTTTTGTCTGTAAACTGTAAAATAACGTTGAGTCTCCGTTGCCATGGTTACCATCTAGCGTTTGAGCCAGCGCAATAATTTAGAACTGTCATCAGGCAACTGAAAATATTAGAGCGGAGAAAATCTATTTTACCGATATATTTTACATTTCTTATCCAAACAACGTCAAACTAACTTAGCAGTGCACATCTTCGTGCCCGTAGCGAGACACCTGCCCAGTTTCAAATCAATCGGGCCAACGGTTCGCGACATATGCGTGCCACAGACACACAGACACACAGACGCTTCTTGATAGATGCGCGAAAACTACGGGAGCTCGTCAAATCCAAAAAGGTAGATTTTTGCAACTTGGGTCGGATCGAGGTCGGGCTGCTTTCACACCATAGGTAGGAACCGCTCCGAGACCACCTCCTCAGCTGGGTCTCGGTCCGCTTGTTTGGTCCGCACCAGAGTTCGAGTGATTGTATTCACACCAGTCAAAAAGGTCCGAACCAAGCAAGGAAACGAACTTGAGTTCGTTTTAATCGAACTAAACAAGGCAGGTGTGAATACACCCTAAAGTAGAGGATCACAGACTACAGTAGAGGATCACTGACTAAAGTAGAGGATCACTGACTAAAGTAGAGAATCACAGACTACAGTAGAGGATCACTGACTAAAGTAGAGGATCACTGACTAAAGTAGAGGATCACGGACTAAAGTAGAGAATCACAGACTAAAGTAGAGGATCACTGACTAAAGTAGAGGATCACAAACTACAGTAGAGGATCACTGACTAAAGTAGAGGATCACTGACTAAAGTAGAGAATCACAGACTACAGTAGAGGATCACTGACTAAAGTAGAGGATCACTGACTAAAGTAGAGGATCATTGACTAAAGTAGAGGATCACTGACTAAAGTAGAGGATCACAGACTACAGTAGAGGATCACTGACTAAAGTAGAGGATCACTGACTAAAGTAGAGGATCATTGACTAAAGTAGAGGATCACTGACTAAAGTAGAGGATCACAGACTACAGTAGAGGATCACTGACTAAAGTAGAGGATCACTGACTAAAGTAGAGGATCACAGACTAAAGTAGAGGATCACTGAGTAAAGTAGAGGATCACAGACTAAAGTAGAGGATCACTGACTAAAGTAGAGGATCACAGACTAAAGTAGAGGATCATTGACTAAAGTAGAGGATCACAGACTAAAGTAGAGGATCACTGACTACAGTAGAGGATCACTGACTAAAGTAGAGGATCACAGACTAAAGTAGAGGATCACAGACTAAAGTAGAGGATCATTGACTAAAGTAGAGGATCACAGACTAAAGCAGAGGATCACAGACTAAAGTAGAGGATCATTGACTAAAGTAGAGGATCATTGACTAAAGTAGGGGATCACTGACTAAAGAATCTAGTGACATCATCAGACGTTGGGCTCCAGCCTCTGAGCCTTCGGCCCTCACCGATGAAGCCGTAGCCTTTGTGGCGACCCGTGGTCGGCTCTCGGGCCAACATGCAGGACTTGATTTTGCCGAAGGCCTCGAAGACGCTCTTGATGTCGCCGTCAGACAGATCCGGATGGACGGATGCCACGTAGATCCTGTTGAAGGCACGAGCTTCCTCCGCCAGCTGGTCAATGATTGGCTGAGCCTGGCCAATGTTACTGGGCCTCCCCACCTGTAAGACAATGAAAAGGAATGAGGCGACAGGTGAGTATGAATAGGTGAAGGGGAGGAGTCAGACTCACCTTGATGTTCCTTCCTCCCAGGACCACAGAGTTCATCTGCTCCAGCGCCAGCTGAGCCGCCTCAGGCATCTCATACTCCACGAAGGCAAAACCCTGCAGAGAAGATGGAGGTTGATCCTCTGAGACCAGGAACAGCTGCAGCGCCACCAGCTCACAGCTCATTGGTCACCTTGTGCTTCATGGTCACCGAGTCCCACGACATGTCGATGCTTTTGATTGGTCCAAAGGGGACAAAGGACTGTCTAATGGTGTCCTCCCCCAGTTCGTAGTAGATGGAGCCCACGTAGACACGACACATGATGGCCAGAGCTCTCTGCCGCTGAGCCGCCACCTGCACCACAGAAGAAGAAGCTGAGCGCCGCTGAGCACCGCTGGGCGCCGCTGGGCGCCCGGCTGAGCGCCCCGCTGGGCGCCGGCCTTGGCGCCGCTGGGCGCCCCGCTGAGCTGCGTTCACCGACAGAAGGTCATCAGAACGTCACTCACCGACTGTAGAGGAGACAGAGCATCGCCTAAACCCATCGTCAGGGACGCCATCTAAGACCACCACAGAAGAAAGACATGAGCAGGCTGTTCTTCATCATGAAAACAAATGTTCACAAGCATCATCACTTACCTGCAGGCTGCTGAGCTGCTGTTGTTGAGGCCAGAGTCTGTTTGACCAGGACGCTCTTGATGCTCTGCTCCATGGCGTACTTCTTCGCCTGAGGAACAACCAATCACAGCTCAGCTTTCAGTTTATGTGTGTGTGTGTGTGTGTGTGTGTGTGTGTGTGGTACCTTCTGCAGCGCCTCCTGCTGGTTGGGTGGTGAGCGGTGGCAGACCCAGCTTGGTGGTGCTCTGTCCATTCTCCATGGTGAGAGCCATGCCTCCCTGTAAACAGCAGCAGCACCAGGTGAATAAAACCAACACACCTGAGTGATCATACCACAGACAGCTGATCACTGATCAGTAACGTTTATTGATCAGAATCACAATCAGCTTTATTGGACAGGTTTGTTTGCTTGTTATGTTTTAACTGTGACACAGATGTTTAGTCTGGGGCGTCAGACTCAGAGTCAGCTCCTTCTCACGTCAGTAACGTTGCCCGTCTGCATATTTCCACCTACACAATATAAATGGTCTCCGCCCCTCCCTCCCTGAACCCTTCATCTCACCTCTTCATCACCTGAACCCTTCATCTCACCTCATCATCACCTGAACCCCTTCATCTCACCTCTCATCACCTGAACCCTTCATCTCACCTCATCATCACCTGAACCCTTCATCTCACCTCATCATCACCTGAACCCTTCATCTCACCTCATCATCACCTGAACCCTTCATCTCACCTCATCATCACCTGAACCCCTTCATCTCACCTCATCATCACCTGAACCCTTCATCTCACCTCTTCATCACCTGAACCCTTCATCTCACCCTCATCATCACCTGAACCCTTCATCTCACCTCATCATCACCTGAACCCTTCATCTCACCTCATCATCACCTGAACCCCTTCATCTCACCTCTTCATCACCTGAACCCTTCATCTCACCTCATCATCACCTGAACCCTTCATCTCACCTCTTCATCACCTGAACCCCTTCATCTCACCTCATCATCACCTGAACCCTTCATCTCACCTCATCATCACCTGAACCCTTCATCTCACCTCATCATCACCTGAACCCTTCATCTCACCTCATCATCACCTGAACCCTTCATCTCACCTCTTCATCACCTGAACCCTTCATCTCACCTCATCATCACCTGAACCCTTCATCTCACCTCATCATCACCTGAACCCTTCATCTCACCTCTTCATCACCTGAACCCTTCATCTCACCTCTTCATCACCTGAACCCTTCATCTCACCTCTTCATCACCTGAACCCTTCATCTCACCTCTTCATCACCTGAACCCTTCATCTCACCTCATCATCACCTGAACCCTTCATCTCACCTCTTCATCACCTGAACCCTTCATCTCACCTCTTCATCACCTGAACCCTTCATCTCACCTCTTCATCACCTGAACCCTTCATCTCACCTCATCATCACCTGAACCCTTCATCTCACCTCTTCATCACCTGAACCCTTCATCTCACCTCTTCATCACCTGAACCCTTCATCTCACCTCATCATCACCTGAACCCTTCATCTCACCTCATCATCACCTGAACCCTTCATCTCACCTCTTCATCACCTGAACCCTTCATCTCACCTCTTCATCACCTGAACCCTTCATCTCACCTCTTCATCACCTGAACCCCTTCATCTCACCTCATCATCACCTGAACCCTTCATCTCACCTCTTCATCACCTGAACCCTTCATCTCACCTCTTCATCACCTGAACCCCTTCATCTCACCTCATCATCACCTGAACCCTTCATCTCACCTCATCATCACCTGAACCCCTTCATCTCACCTCATCATCACCTGAACCCTTCATCTCACCTCATCATCACCTGAACCCTTCATCTCACCTCATCATCACCTGAACCCTTCATCTCACCTCATCATCACCTGAACCCTTCATCTCACCTCATCATCACCTGAACCCCTTCATCTCACCTCATCATCACCTGAACCCTTCATCTCACCTCATCATCACCTGAACCCCTTCATCTCACCTCTTCATCACCTGAACCCCTTCATCTCACCTCATCATCACCTGAACCCTTCATCTCACCTCTTCATCACCTGAACCCTTCATCTCACCTCATCATCACCTGAACCCCTTCATCTCACCTCATCATCACCTGAACCCTTCATCTCACCTCATCATCACCTGAACCCTTCATCTCACCTCATCATCACCTGAACCCTTCATCTCACCTCATCATCACCTGAACCCCTTCATCTCACCTCATCATCACCTGAACCCTTCATCTCACCTCATCATCACCTGAACCCTTCATCTCACCTCTTCATCACCTGAACCCCTTCATCTCACCTCATCATCACCTCTGTACCAGTCAAACTCAGGATTGACTTCAAGATTCTTCTCCACACCTTCAAGGCCATTCATAACCTGGCCCCTCCCCCTCCCTCAGATCCCCCTCCTCTATCCCCCCCTCAGATCCTCCCCCATGCCCCCCCCAGGATCCCCCTCCTCTATCCCCCTCTCTGTGCCCCCCCCTCAGATCCCCCTCCTCTACCCCCCTCTCTGTGCCCCCCCCCTCAGATCCCCCTCCTCTACCCCCCTCTCTGTCCCCCCCCTCAGATCTCCCTCCTCTATCCCCCTCTCTGTCCCCCCCCTCAGATCCCCCTCCTCTATCCACCTCTCTGCCCCCCCCCTCAGATCCCCCTCCTCTATCCACCTCTCTGTCCCCCCCCTCAGATCTCCCTCCTCTACCCCCCTCTCTGTCCCCCCCCTCAGATCCCCCTCCTCTCCACCCCCCTCTCTGTGCCCCCCCCACAGATCCTCCCCCATGTCCCCCCCCCCTCAGATCCCCCTCCTCTACCCCCCTCTCTGTGCCCCCCCCCCACAGATCCTCCCCCATGTCCCCCCCCCTCAGATCCCCCTCCTCTACCCCCCTCTCTGTGCCCCCCCCCACAGATCCTCCCCCATGTCCCCCCCCCTCAGATCCCCCTCCTCTATCCACCTCTCTGTGCCCCCCCCCTCAGATCCCCCTCCTCTACCCCCCTCTCTGTGCCCCCCCCCTCAGATCCCCCTCCTCTACCCCCCTCAGATCCCCCCCCCCCCAGTCCCAGCTGACCCAGACATCCTCACATTGACTCTTTCACTGTGATCATCACACGGTTCCATTTTATCAGGTCTTGTTTTGTGTCTTATTGTTTTTGTTCAGTGTCCTTGTGAGTCTTATAAATAAATAAATTATATTATTATTATTATTATATATTATTATTGATCAGCTGTTTATTGATCAGTTATTATTATCTGATCACGTGACCGTCATCATAACACAAACAAAACAATAGCTCTGGTTGTTTATTTACTTCATCAACAACAACAACAACACACACGTGCATACACACACCTGTCCAACCTGTCTCATCTCTGATCAGTACTTCCTCCTCATGCAGTTAGCTTAGCATCAGCTCAAACCTAGCAGCTAGCAGCTAGCAGCTAGCAGCTAGCAGACCGATCAGACCTGATGAATAGATTACTGACTGACTCTGAACAGCAGCTGATCAGCGGAGCCTCTTGTTAGCATTAGCATTAGCTTAGCATGTTCCGCTCCCAGCGGTCAGTCGGACGGTTCCGGTTCGTACCGCAGAGACGGCCGCCCGCCATGCAGCTCCAGTCCGGTTCTCCGAGCGCAGTTCTGTCCACAGTCTTCTCCAGAACCTGTCGGTCCGTTCGGAGGTTTGAGTCCCCACAACCCGGAACACATTGGCGCTGCGCCTGACGTCACTTCCTGCTCCGCTTCTTCTTCTCCTCTTTGCTACGGTCACAGCGCCTCCTACTGTAGCGGAGTCTTCTCTCTTCTTCTGTGGTTTAAACTAGTGTAAATACAGACTACTTATATGTAGTATTTTTACTGCACCTTCATATTTATTACTTGTGTTGCCCTTATTTCTTTTTTTCTTTCTCAGGTGGTGACAAGAGATGCTGCCACACAGAATGTTGTTGTATTATTATACACTGACAATGAAGCTTCTATTCTAAACGTCTGAATCTCTTCTTCTGTGGTTTAATCGTCTGAATCTCATCTTTCTGTGGTTTAATCGTTCTGAATCTCTTCTTCTGTGGTTGGAACGTCTGAATCTCTTCTTCTGTGGGTTAATCGTCTGAATCTCTTCTTCTGTGGTTTAATCGTCTGAATCTCTTCTTCTGTGGTTTGGAACGTCTGAATCTCTTCTTCTGTGGTTGAATCGTCTGAATCTCTTCTTCTGTGGTTGGAACGTCTGAATCTCTTCTTCTGTGGTTTAATCATCTGAATCTCTTCTTCTGTGGTTTAATCGTCTGAATCTCTTCTTCTGTGGTTGAAACGTCGGAATCTCTTCTTCTGTGGTTTAATCGTCTGAATCTCATTCTTCTGTGGTTTAATCGTCTGAATCTCTTCTTCTGTGGTTTAATCATCTGAATCTCTTCTTCTGTGGTTGGAACGTCTGAATCTCTTCTTCTGTGGTTGGAACGTCTGAATCTCTTCTTCTGTGGTTGGAACGTCTGAATCTCTTCTTCTGTGGTTTAATCATCTGAATCTCTTCTTCTGTGGTTGGAACGTCTCTTGGTATCTTGGTGCTTGGAGCCGACAGACGGAGCTTAGTTTAGTTTAATTTAATCTTTATTTGGTTTTATTTTTAACACACTTTAATTATTACACATCATATTACATGTTTACAGCGACGGCCATAACTGATCAGTAACGATCGATTTCTGATCAGCAGCTAACGCCTGCAGCACGTTACTATGGCGATGAAGAGTCTGAGCGATAATGAAGCAGGTCAATAACTGATGGAGGCGGTGGGGGATGACAGGTCCGGTTCTAGAAGGGCATCCCTCCAGAGATCTGCCGGGCCACCTGCTCATCCGGGCTCTCGTCCCGGTCCGTCCGGTCCTGGTTCCAGTCCTTCAGTCCCTCCGGCAGCGTCGTGTCCTCGTCCTCGCCGCCCGTCCCCTCCACAAACTCCTCGTACGTTGACTTCTCAGCAAACGGCCGTTTCCCCAGCAGCTCCACCATGTCGCTCTTATCCAGAACCTCCTTCTCCAGGAGCCGCAGGGCCACCTGAACCAGAACACAGAACATGGTCAGAACCTGGTCAAGGTTCTACTACCACCCTTTGGTGGGTCCCATGGACCAGCCGGTCCAGAACAGACTTGACCTCGGTACCTTCTCCACCTCTGCCTTCTTCTCTGTCAGCAGCTGCTGGGTTCTGTGGTACGCCTCGCTGATCAGGGTTCGGACCTCGGTGTCAATCAGACGGGCCGTGGCCTCGCTGTACGGCTTCTCCAGAACCATCTCACCCTGACGGGGAAGGTCGAAGGAAACCTGGCCCACCTTAGCATTCATCCCAAACTGGACGATCTGCAGGAGACAGAGCAGGACGTCACGACCAGGACCAGGACCAAGACCAGGACCAGGACCAGGACCAAGACCAAGACCAGGACCAGGACCAAGACCAGGACCAGGACCAGGACCAAGACCAGGACCAGGACCAAGACCAAGACCAAGACCAGGACCAGGACCAGGACCAAGACCAAGACCAAGACCAGGACCAGGACCAAGACCAGGACCAGGACCAAGACCAAGACCAAGACCAAGACCAGGACCAGGACCAGGACCAAGACCAGGACAAATCCCTGAGAAAAACTTAGAGACTCTTCTCCTTGTTAACCTCTGACCTGAGTGTAGGCGCTCTGCGTGACCTCTGACCTCTCTGCGTGACCTCTGACCTCTGTGCGTGACCTCTGACCTGAGCGTAGGCGCTCTGCGTGACCTCTGACCTCTGTGCGTGACCTCTGACCTGAGCGTAGGCGCTCTGCGTGACCTCTGACCTCTGTGCGTGACCTCTGACCTGAGCGTAGGCGCTCTGCGTGACCTCTGACCTGAGCGTAGGCGCTCTGCGTGACCTCTGACCTCTGTGCGTGACCTCTGACCTGAGCGTAGGCGCTCTGCGTGACCTCTGACCTCTGTGCGTGACCTCTGACCTCTGTGCGTGACCTCTGACCTGAGCGTAAGCGCTCTGCGTGACCTCTGACCTCTGTGCGTGACCTCTGACCTGAGCATATGCGCTCTGCATGACCTCTGACCTGAGCGTAGGCGCTCTGCATGACCTCTGACCTCTGTGCGTGACCTCTGACCTGAGCGTAGGCGCTCTGCGTGACCTCTGACCTCTGTGCGTGACCTCTGACCTCTGTGCGTGACCTCTGACCTGAGCGTAAGCGCTCTGCGTGACCTCTGACCTCTGTGCGTGACCTCTGACCTGAGCGTAGGCGCTCTGCGTGACCTTCCGCAGGTCGTCCTGAGCGCCCGTGGTGATGCGGCCAAAGAAGATCTCCTCTGAGACGCGTCCCCCCAGCGTCATGCACATCCGGTCCAGCAGCTGCTCCGTGGTGTACAGGTACTGCTCCCTGGGGAGGTACTGAGCGTAACCCAGACCTTTCCCTCTGGGGATGATGGACACCTGCACAGGTAACATCATCATCATCATCATCACAACTTCTCCTGCTACATTTGAACTCACCTATGACCTCCCGGTTCAGACCTTGAGCAGAGGGTCGGCGTGCTCCAGGAACCACCCAGCGACGGCGTGACCAGCCTCGTGATACGCCACCGTCTTCTTCTCCTCCGGCTGCAGCACCTGAGTCTTCTTCTCCAGACCTCCGAGACAAAGAAGAAGACACGGCAGAGTTAGTTCAGAGAAACTTTGTGTCTGGACCGCAGAACCAGAACCAGAACCAGTCTGACCTGATGGTCTAGATCTGATGGTCTAAGTCTGGTTCTGGTTGAGTGGTCTCAGTCTGGTTCTGGTTCTGTCTCACCTCCGATGACTCTCTCGATGGCCTGCTCAAAGTGTTTCTGGTTTATGGCGTCTGAAAGATGGCGGGCGGCGATCAGAGCCGCCTCGTTGCAAACGTTGGCGATGTCGGCGCCTGACAGACGGAGAACAGGGAGAACAAACCAGGTTATTACCTCATCACGGGTCGGGTCGAACCCAAAACCCCCTGCCAGAACCCCCCGCCCCCCCCCCGCCCCCGTTTTCTTCAGGATACAGTTTACCTGAGAATCCAGGTGTGAGGGCGGCCATCTTCTTGGCCAGAGCGTCCTTGTCCATGTCGGTCTCCAGCTTCAGAGGACGCAGGTGGACTTTAAAAATGGACGCCCGTCCCTTGATGTCTGGAGGACCTGAGAGACAGCGGAACGAAAGCAGACGTCATCGACCTGTCCTCTGAGGAGACGACCCATGGACATGGACGAGTCAAAGTGTCTCACCGATGTAGATCTGTCTGTCGAAGCGTCCTGGTCTCATCAGAGCCGGGTCCAGGATGTCGGGTCTGTTGGTTCCGGCCAGAACTACAACGTTGGTGGCGGTGTTGAACCCTGAAGGACAGAGAGGAGTGAGATGTCTCGTCTCCGGCTGGTTTGAGGACAGATCAGCTGACTACCCACCGTCCATCTCCACCAGGAGCTGGTTTAGGGTGTTTTCCTGTTCGCTCTGTCCCCCAAAGTTCCCTCGTCCTCTCTTCCGTCCTACGGCGTCGATCTCGTCGATGAACAGGATGCAGGGCGCGTTCTTCCTCGCCATCACGAACAGATCTCTCACCTACACAGGAAGTGACATCATCACAGCTTTACCTCTAAGCCCCTCCTCCTCTCCTGGAGTCAAGTGACCAGATGCTGGCGCTCACCCTGGCGGGGCCGACGCCCACAAACATCTCCAGGAACTCGGAGCCGTTGACGGTGATGAACGGTACGTTGGCCTCGCCGGCCGTCGCTTTGGCCAGGAGGGTTTTACCAGTTCCTGGGGGGCCGGTCAAGATGGCGCCCTGCCCAAGGACACACAACAACAGTGATAACACATAGAGCTTAGCCCCCACGCTGCCCGCCCCCCGCCCCACGCCGCCCGCTCCACACCCCCCGCCCCACACCTCACCTTAGGGATCTTGGCCCCCACGCCGCCGGCCCCCCACCCCCCGCCACCCGCCTCACCTTAGGGATCTTGGCCCCCCGCCCCCCGCCCCCCGCCCCACGCCGCCCGCTCCACGCCCCCCGCCCCCACCTCACCTTCGGGATCTTGGCCCCCACGCCGCCGGCCCCCCACCCCCCGCCCCCCGCCTCACCTTAGGGATCTTGGCCACCCCGCCTCCCGCTCCACGCCCCCCGCCCCCACCTCACCTTAGGGATCTTGGCCCCCACGCCGCCGGCCCCCCACCCCCCGCCCCCCGCCTCACCTTAGGGATCTTGGCCCCCCCGCTCCACCTCACCTCAGGGATTTGGCCCCCCGCCCCCGCCTCACCTTAGGAATCTTGGCCCCACCGCCCCACCGCCCCCCGCCCCCCGCCTCACCTTAGGGATCTTGGCCCCCACGCCCCCCGCCTCCCGCTCCACGCCCCCCGCCCCCACCTCACCTTAGGGATCTTGGCCCCACCGCCCCACGCCCCCACGCCCCCCGCCTCACCTTAGGGATCTTGGCCCCCACGCCCCCCGCCTCACGCTCCACGCCCCCCGCCTCACGCTCCACGCCCCCCGCCCCCACCTCACCTTCGGGATCTTGGCCCCCACGCCGCCGGCCCCCCACCCCCCGCCCCCACGCCTCACCTTAGGGATCTTGGCCCCCCCCGCCCCCCGCCACACGCCTCCCGCTCCACGGCCACCGCCCCCCGCCTCACCTTAGGGATCTTGCCCCCCCGCTCCACGCCCACCGCCCCCACCTCACCTTAGGGATCTTGGCCCCCCGCCCCCCGCCTCACCTCAGGGATCTTGGCCCCACCGCCCCACCGCCCCCCGCCTCACCTTAGGGATCTTGGCCCCACCGCCCCACCGCCCCCCCGCCCCACCGCCCCCCCGCCTCACCTTAGGGATCTTGGCCCCACCGCCCCACCGCCCCACGCCCCCACGCCCCCCGCCTCACCTTAGGGATCTTGGCCCCACCGCCCCACGCCCCACCGCCCCCACGCCCCCCGCCTCACCTTAGGGATCTTGGCCCCACGCCCCACCGCCCCACGCCCCCACGCCCCCCGCCTCACCTTAGGGATCTTGGCCCCACCGCCCCACGCCCCCACGCCCCCACGCCCCCCGCCTCACCTTAGGGATCTTGGCCCCCAGGTCCTGGTACTGTTTGGGATTCTTAAGGAAGTTGACAAACTCCATGATCTCCAGCTTGGCCTCCTCGCAGCCCGCCACGTCTTTGAATTTCACATCAATCTCATCTTTCAGGATCTTCGCCGTCGTCTCGCTGACGCTGAACAGGCCCCCCATCCCCCTGCCGGGACGCCCCCCCCCGGCCGAGCCCCTCCGCAGCATGAAGAGCAGGAAGCTGATGATGAGGACGGTGGGGAGCATGCTCAGAAGGAAGGAGCTGAAAGAGACGAGATGGCCTTAAAGCTTCCCGTGAAACCGAAGACGGACCTGTTGTCATGACGACCAGCGTTGCATGGCGCCCCTCACCCGTCGCTCTCGGTGGAGTAAATCACCGGGAGCCGGTTCTCCCCCTCGATGCCGAGCTCATTCTGCACCGTCTCCAGGTTCCTCTCGAAGGTGTCCACGCTGCCGATGTTGAACCAGATGTACTGCTGCAAGACACGGCGCCGATCACACGTCAACGAGGTGACAAAGCAACATGGCGTCATGGCAACAAGGAGGACAGACAGACTCACCCTGTCCATCGGCGCCTTCCCTGCAGAGAACACCACCTTCACATAACGCTTGTTGACGACCTCCAACCGATCCACCTGAACACAGACAGACAACGAATCTCAGATCTACTCATGTCCAGGTGTTGTCCTGGAGACCAGGGACCAGGTGTTGTCCTCACCACTCCTTTGGACAGGTAGTTGTTGACAAAGTCTTTCCAGGTGACCTCCCGACCTCCATCCCTGAAGAACAAGTAGTAGGTGATGGTGGTCCAGAACGCCACGCCGCTCAGCAGGTACATGCGGAACTCCCTGTTGTCCCACGGAACGTCCCCCTGAGACACAGGTGAGACGGGTGAGAGACACCTTCACACCCCCCGAGCCCTGACCCCTCCCTTCCTCCCCCTACAGACCTTCTGCAGACGGCTGTACCAGTGGGACTCCTTACGACCACCACGCTTTCCTCCTCCTTCTCCACCTCCTCCTCCTCCACGTCCTCCTCCTGCTCCACCTCCTCCTCCTCCTCCTCCTCCTCCTCCACCTCCTCCTCCTCCTCCTCCTCCTCCTCCTCCACCTCCTCCTCCTCCTCCTCCTCCTGATGCTCTCTGAGTGTTGGCAGGTTTAGATTCTGAAATGAGACAACGATCAACATGAGAACACCTGAGTAGGTAAATAACAACAAAATCTGTTCCAACACAACAAGAGTTAAGAGGAACGGACAGGAAGGACGGAGGGGACAGGTGGGACAGGTGAGACAGGTGGGACGGATGGGACAGATGAGACAGGTGGGACGGATGGGACAGATGAGACAGGTGAGACAGGTGGGACGGATGGGACAGATTAGACGGATGAGACAGGTGGGACAGGTGGGACGGATGGGACAGATGAGACAGGTGGGACGGATGGGACAGATGAGACAGGTGGGACAGGTGGGACGGATGGGACGGATGAGACAGGTGAGACAGGTGAGACGGATGGGACAGGTGGGACGGATGGGACAGATGAGACAGATGAGACAGGTGGGACGGATGGGACAGATGAGACAGGTGGGACAGGTGGGACGGATGGGACAGATGAGACAGGTGAGACAGGTGAGACGGATGGGACAGGTGGGACGGATGGGACAGGTGGGACAGATGAGACAGATGAGACAGATGAGACAGGTGGGACAGGTGGGACAGGTGAGACAGGTGGGACGAGGACATCAGCTGGTTTATACCTTTGGCTGCAGCTTCAGCTTCAGATTTTTTTTTTTGAGCGTCTGGAAAAAATTTCTCAAACCCTGAGGAGATGAAACAGGAGACAGGTGAGACAGGTGAGACAGGTGAGACAGGTGAGACAGGTGAGACGAGGACATCCTGGACCAATCAGAGCGGTTCGCACCTTTGGGAGGTCTGGAGCTGAGACACCTGTAGGATCCCAGCAGTTCTCTCAGCAGGTTCTGCTCACTCTCCACCTGTCCCAGCACGGTAGAGGACATCACCTGTCCAGGACAGAGAGGACACATGTCTCTGACACATCTGGATTTAACCTGTCCCACAGCTGGACCAGTCAATGTTTTTATCCAGTAAATAAATAAATAATTCGGTTCTTCCTCCGGTTCTTCCTCCGGTTCCTCCTCCGGTTCCTCCTCCGGTTCCTCCTCCGGTTCCTCCTCCGGGCCACCCACCTCTCGTCCCCGGCTTGTTTTGGTCGCGGTCACGGTTAGCATGTTAGCATGTTAGCATGTTAGCATGTTAGCTCGTCCTCCACCTACCTGCCTGGCCGGAGCGGCGGAGGGCTGCAGCAGCCGGAACAGACCCCTGCAGCGGGCTGACAGCCGCAGGTACCGGTGAGCCATCCTCCAGACAGCGGGGACAGAAGACAGCAGGGACAGACACGGAGCTAAACGAGGGACAGACTCAAGGATGATGTTCCGTAACCACTCCACTCCATCTTTACTCTGCTCTTCTTCTACGGCTTCAATGTTTGTGATGACTGCGCCCCCTGCCGAGAGAAAGGACACACAACAGGACCGTCTGTCTTAAACCTGCTCTGTGTCTTCAGGGAGGACAACAGCTTTTCAACTGAATCAAAGACTGAAAATACAACAGATGATTCTAATTAGTTCTAAGTATTTACATTTGGTTTAAACTTCAGGAAACAGAGTCTCAGTTATTACATATGATTGTCTCCGTCCTGCAGGGGGCGGTAATGAGACCATAAAACCACAGAAGAAGACGACGCCGCCGCTACCCCATGGATCCGCCGGGTGTCGCTGTGGGACTCCCCTCCAGGTGCATGCCGGGTAGAGCAGGATGGCGTCCGCGAGCTGTGTGGAGGAATGAAGCGGACGACCGTTGACAGTTTCCCCGGTGAACTCGCGTCGTGAGCGGCCTCAGGAGTTTCATAGCGCGGAGCTGCGGCCCTTACGGAGTGATGAGGTAAACCTTCCCCCGCTGTCAGGCCCCGAGAGGCCGCTAGGCTCGGGCTGGAGCTCGGGCTGGAGCTCGGGCTGGAGCCCGGCTCATGACCCGGTGAACGGGCTGGTGATCTGCAGGGAGAAGGGCAGGCTGACGCTAACCGGCTAACAGGCTAACAGGCTAACAGGCTAACGGAGATCAGCTGGTGGGATCAATGCTAACAGCTAGCTTAGCTTGACTACTAGCTCGGCTTTACCGTGGGTTAGCATGTAGCAGCAGCAAGCTTCAGTGTCGCAGCTCCGAGCCTCTCAGCCGAGCTAGCTGAGCTAAGCTAGCTTCTCTGACAGCGTCATACACGCCGTCCTTTTAACCGTGACGTCATCTCATCAGTGTGGCGTCAGGTGTTACGTACCTGTCCTCGCGCTGATACTATTGCAGGGATTTAACCGGCTCGTTAGCGGACTGGCGTTAGCATGAGGGCCGACAGGTGGAGCTCAGTGGAAGGGTGAGGGACAGGTGAGGGACAGGTGAGGGACAGGTGAGGGACTAGCAGATGTGATTGATTGATCAGGATAGATCCAGCTGATTGATCCTGGGTGGATGTAAACTCCTTTTAAACATGAGATGGGTCTAACTCCTGGAGAGTCCTGACTGGACAGGTGAGTCCAGGTGACTCCTGGAGAGTCCTGACTGGACAGGTGAGTCCAGGTGACTCCTGGAGAGTCCTGGAGAGTCCAGGTGACTCCTGGAGAGTCCTGACTGGACAGGTGACTCCAGGTGACTCCTGGAGAGTCCTGGGGCCTCATGTACTAACAGTTGCGTAGATTTCCACTTAAATCGTGACGTAAGCTCAGATCTACAAGCATTTATAAGCACATTTCCTTTGTACATCCCGATCGAGCGTACCGGACCCCTCTCTGTCCACGCCCCCTTTAAATATGGAAATCATATTTAAATTGACTCTGCACCTGAGATTCCCATCTCTGCGCGATCAGAAAACGAAAACATAAGAATGAGTAAGACGGGAAAGAAGAAGAAGAACTTCACAGAAAGAGAACTGGAGACGCTACTCACTGGAGTGGAGATGCGTAAAATGTCCTCATGACAGCTGTCCTTCATGAGCCACAGTGTTTACTTGCATTTGCGCATCACGTATGATCTGTTGACATTTACAAATTCATGCGATGGCGCTTTTATATCAATGTGTGTGCAGTCCATAGCTCTGATTACATTCAGAAAACCGTCTCTGGCTGCAGATTGCTCTTTAATGTTGACCTGTCCAGATGCATTGTGGGTATCTGATCTACCTGGCTGACATGCGGATAACTCCGTCCCACACGGCTGGCATGGCTCTGCTCAGGGTCGACTGGCTCAGTCCTGATCGGTCGGACTAATAGTTTTCACATTGATGACAGTTTCCCGGCATCACCTCTAAGTGTCTCCAGAGGATCAACATCTGTAGAATCCTACTTACGCCAGCCACGTCGTTGGCGTAGGAATGTACGTAAGTTACGGACCTTTCACTCTTGATACATCTGAACTTTTACGTGAGCGAGTACTTACGTAACGTTTTTGTACTTAAGCAACGTTCGTACATGAGGCCCCTGGTGACTCCAGGTGACTCCTGGAGAGTCCTGACTGGACAGGAGAGTCCTGACTGGACAGGTGACTCCTGGAGAGTCCTGACTGGACAGGTGAGTCCTGACTGGACAGGTGACTCCTGGAGAGTCCTGACTGGACAGGTGAGTCCAGGTGACTCCTGGAGAGTCCTGGTGAGTCCAGGTGACTCCTGGAGAGTCCTGGAGAGTCCTGACTGGACAGGTGAGTCCAGATGACTCCTGGAGAGTCCTGGTGAGTCCAGGTGACTCCTGGAGAGTCCTGACTGGACAGGTGAGTCCAGATGACTCCTGGAGAGTCCTGGTGAGTCCAGGTGACTCCTGGAGAGTCCTGACTGGACAGGTGACTCCAGGTGACTCCAGGTGACTCCTGGTGAGTCCTGGTGAGTCCTGGAGAGTCCTGACTGGACAGGTGACTCCTGGTGACTCCTGGTGAGTCCTGGTGACTCCAGGTGACTCCAGGTGACTCCAGGTGACTCCAGGTGACTCCAGGTGAGTCCAGGTGAGTCCGTTACCGTCATAAATGCCTGATGGAGGTCCAGTGTGTTGCGATGGTCGTTAGCTGAAAGTAGTTTGTTCCTGATTGATCAGCATGTTGTTGTCCTGGGACAGGTGAGGTGTGTCTTCTCATGATGATGACGATGATGATGATGAGTGTTTGATGTGTCTTCTGACCCCCCCCCCCAGGACTGCAGTGCTGTCACCCCCCGGTGGTCTGGCTGTTGGACGATGCTGTGTTTGTCCACTGGGTGGCGTCTCCTGAGCCGCCCCCCCCAGCCCACTGCTCGCTCAGTCTCCATGTACGCCACCCGCCTCTACAGCCCCTCGGGGGGAGGAGGGGTCAAACAGGGGCGAAGAGCGGGACTGGCAGTGCTCGATGCCTCCCACCCTCCTCACCCTCCTCACCCTCCTCACCTCCCTCACCACCCGCCTCCCACGTCCTACCCCATGTACCCGGGCCGCCCTGATGCCCCCCGAGGAGCACACTTCCACCCCCACTACCAACCCCACCCACATCCTCACCCCCACCAACAACCCCATCACTTGGCCCCGCCCCCACTGCCCCCCCACTACCAGCACCACGCCCCCTTCCACACCCATGGGGGCGGGGCTCCGGCGAGCGGCAGGAAGAAGACGTGGAACTTCATCCACGAGAAGATGAGCTACGACACGTTCTTCACCATGAAGCGTCTGATCGAGCGCTCGCGGCGCCCCGATGAGGTTCTACGCTGGGTCACCCAGAACCCCGCCAAGATCTCCCACAACCACTACCCCATCGCCCTGCAGAAGATCGGTCAGCTGCTGCAGGCCACGCCCCCCGCCAGGGACGACACGGACAGCGAGGCTTCTGGAGGCGGCGAGGGCGAAGGGCGACAGATCCTGGAGCATCAGGACTTCCAGACTCTCTGCGCCGCCATCGTCAGTGACTGCGCCAAGTTTGACAACTTTAGCATCGTCAACTGCCTGTACGCCGTGGCCACGCTAGGTAACCCCTGACCTCTGACCTCTGACCTTGTCCCCTAAACTGTGACCTTAACTCTGACTCCTGACCCCTGTCCAGGTCTGCCCAGTGACTCTCAGGTGGTGCAGGTGTTGGAGGCGGAGTCTCAGTCCAGGCTGGCCCAGTTCAACCAGAAGGACGTGTCCATGGTGTTCAGCTCCAGCATGAAGCTCCACCCGGGCAGCCAGCACCCGCTGACGGAGGCGTGCCTGGCCGGCCTGGAGAAGAACCTGGAGAGAGAGCGCCACCCACAGACGCTCTTCCTGCTGCTCTCCTACTACAGACTCAAGTGGCGCTCGCTGCAGGAACCGCCCACAGGAGGCGCTGCAGCCGCTACCACCACCAACCTGAATCCTGAACAGCTGCTCGCCAACAGGTGAGACCTAAACGTAAACTGGGACCACTCCACCAGCTTCTTATTAACGCTGAACGTCCCTCTGTCTGCAGGAAGATCCTGCGGTTGGTCAAACACACCCTGGCCAGCGTCAGCGGAGTCCGTGACCAGGAGATGGCGCTGCTCGACGAGATGTTGGCGGCGAGCGCCCGAGAGGCGAGCAACAAGAGTCTGGAGCTGATCTTCAGCTCTCACCTGTTCTACCAGAACAGACAGGAGCGGTTCATTAGCAGCCTGGCAGGTACCACACCTTCATCAAACCTCAACGTTAGAGAACTTAACGGCTCTGTATCAGGTTTCAGCCAAGTCTGATCTTTAATCGCTATTTATTTTATGTCTGCCATAAACCAAAACCAGGACCCTGTGGGGTCAAAGTGTCAAAGCTAGCCAACCGCCATTAAAACAGAAGAACTAGAACCCTGGTTCTACCATGAAGGTAGTCCTCTGTTAGTCAGTCACTAGTGTACTGTGGATGTGTGGTGAGGTGGTAGTAGTTGATCATCTAAACAGAATCCATGGAGTCCACTCAGTCAAAGGCTGCACCCAAACAATAACAACAAACACTGAACGTTTAAAAGAAGAGAAAAGTTTCCTGGAGACAGCGTCAAGGAGAAACATCTTCCAGAGAGGGTTAGGGAGTTTATGGCAGCGTTGGATGACCAGAACATTTCTGGAGTAGAGAACACAAGGTACCAGCTACCCTCTCCACACTACATTAACTTTGACTGAAAGATTTATTGGACTGAATCCAGTCCACTCTAGGAGAAGACAAGGAAGACAAGGACAGACTTTAGGAAGCTACAGGAGACCAACTCTAGGAGAAGACAAGGAAGACAAGGACAGACTTTAGGAAGCTACAGGAGACCAACTCTAGGAGAAGACAAGGAAGACAAGGACAGACTTTAGGAAGCTACAGGAGACCAACTCTAGGAGAAGACAAGGACAGACTTTAGGAAGCTACGGGAGACCAACTCTAGGAGAAGACAAGGAAGACAAGGACAGACTTTAGGAAGCTACGGGAGACCAACTCTAGGAGAAGACAAGGAAGACAAGGACAGACTTTAGGAAGCTACGGGAGACCAACTCTAGGAGAAGACAAGGAAGACAAGGACAGACTTTAGGAAGCTACAGGAGACCAACTCTAGGAGAAGACAAGGAGGACAAGGACAGACTTTAGGAAGCTACAGGAGACCAACTCTAGGAGAAGACAAGGAAGACAAGGACAGACTTTAGGAAGACACAGGAGACCAACTCTAGGAGAAGACAAGGAAGACAAGGACAGACTTTAGGAAGCTACAGGAGACCAACTCTAGGAGAAGACAAGGAAGACAAGGACAGACTTTAGGAAGACACAGGAGACCAACTCTAGGAGAAGACAAGGAAGACAAGGACAGACTTTAGGACGCTACAGGAGACCAACTCTAGGAGAAGACAAGGAAGACAAGGACAGACTTTAGGACGCTACAGGAGACCAACTCTAGGAGAAGACAAGGAAGACAAGGACAGACTTTAGGAAGACACAGGAGACCAACTCTAGGAGAAGACAAGGAAGACAAGGACAGACTTTAGGACGCTACAGGAGACCAACTCTAGGAGAAGACAAGGAAGACAAGGACAGACTTTAGGAAGACACAGGAGACCAACTCTAGGAGAAGACAAGGAGGACAAGGACAGACTTTAGGAAGCTACAGGAGACCAACTCTAGGAGAAGACAAGGAAGACAAGGACAGACTTTAGGAAGCTACAGGAGACCAACTCTAGGAGAAGACAAGGAAGACAAGGACAGACTTTAGGAAGACACAGGAGACCAACTCTAGGAGAAGACAAGGAAGACAAGGACAGACTTTAGGAAGCTACAGGAGACCAACTCTAGGAGAAGACAAGGAAGACAAGGACAGACTTTAGGAAGACACAGGAGACCAACTCTAGGAGAAGACAAGGAAGACAAGGACAGACTTTAGGAAGACACAGGAGACCAACTCTAGGAGAAGACAAGGAAGACAAGGACAGACTTTAGGACGCTACAGGAGACCAACTCTAGGAGAAGACAAGGAAGACAAGGACAGACTTTAGGAAGCTACAGGAGACCAACTCTAGGAGAAGACAAGGACAGACTTTAGGAAGCTACAGGAGACCAACTCTAGGAGAAGACAAGGAAGACAAGGACAGACTTTAGGAAGACACAGGAGACCAACTCTAGGAGAAGACAAGGAAGACAAGGACAGACTTTAGGAAGACACAGGAGACCAACTCTAGGAGAAGACAAGGAAGACAAGGACAGACTTTAGGAAGACACAGGAGACCAACTCTAGGAGAAGACAAGGAAGACAAGGACAGACTTTAGGAAGCTACAGGAGACCAACTCTAGGAGAAGACAAGGAAGACAAGGACAGACTTTAGGAAGACACAGGAGACCAACTCTAGGAGAAGACAAGGAAGACAAGGACAGACTTTAGGAAGACACAGGAGACCAACTCTAGGAGAAGACAAGGAAGACAAGGACAGACTTTAGGAAGCTACAGGAGACCAACTCTAGGAGAAGACAAGGAAGACAAGGACAGACTTTAGGAAGACACAGGAGACCAACTCTAGGAGAAGACAAGGAAGACAAGGACAGACTTTAGGAAGACACAGGAGACCAACTCTAGGAGAAGACAAGGAAGACAAGGACAGACTTTAGGAAGACACAGGAGACCAACTCTAGGAGAAGACAAGGAAGACAAGGACAGACTTTAGGACGCTACAGGAGACCAACTCTAGGAGAAGACAAGGAAGACAAGGACAGACTTTAGGAAGCTACAGGAGACCAACTCTAGGAGAAGACAAGGACAGACTTTAGGAAGCTACAGGAGACCAACTCTAGGAGAAGACAAGGAAGACAAGGACAGACTTTAGGAAGACACAGGAGACCAACTCTAGGAGAAGACAAGGAAGACAAGGACAGACTTTAGGAAGACACAGGAGACCAACTCTAGGAGAAGACAAGGAAGACAAGGACAGACTTTAGGAAGCTACGGGAGACCAACTCTAGGAGAAGACAAGGAAGACTTTAGGAAGCTACAGGAGACCAACTCTAGGAGAAGACAAGGAAGACAAGGACAGACTTTAGGAAGCTACAGGAGACCAACTCTAGGAGAAGACAAGGAAGACAAGGAAAGACTTTAGGACACTACAGGAGACCAACTCTAGGAGAAGACAAGGAAGACAAGGACAGACTTTAGGAAGCTACAGGAGACCAACTCTAGGAGAAGACAAGGAAGACAAGGACAGACTTTAGGAAGCTACAGGAGACCAACTCTAGGAGAAGACAAGGAAGACAAGGACAGACTTTAGGAAGCTACAGGAGACCAACTCTAGGAGAAGACAAGGAAGACAAGGACAGACTTTAGGAAGCTACGGGAGACCAACTCTAGGAGAAGACAAGGAAGACTTTAGGAAGCTACAGGAGACCAACTCTAGGAGAAGACAAGGAAGACAAGGACAGACTTTAGGAAGCTACAGGAGACCAACTCTAGGAGAAGACAAGGAAGACAAGGAAAGACTTTAGGACACTACAGGAGACCAACTCTAGGAGAAGACAAGGAAGACAAGGACAGACTTCAGGAAGCTACAGGAGACCAACTCTAGGAGAAGACAAGGAAGACAAGGACAGACTTTAGGAAGCTACAGGAGACCAACTCTAGGAGAAGACAAGGAAGACAAGGACAGACTTTAGGAAGCTACAGGAGACCAACTCTAGGAGAAGACAAGGAAGACAAGGACAGACTTTAGGAAGCTACAGGAGACCAACTCTAGGAGAAGACAAGGAAGACAAGGACAGACTTTAGGAAGCTACGGGAGACCAACTCTAGGAGAAGACAAGGAAGACTTTAGGAAGCTACAGGAGACCAACTCTAGGAGAAGACAAGGAAGACAAGGACAGACTTTAGGAAGCTACAGGAGACCAACTCTAGGAGAAGACAAGGAAGACAAGGAAAGACTTTAGGACACTACAGGAGACCAACTCTAGGAGAAGACAAGGAAGACAAGGACAGACTTTAGGAAGCTACAGGAGACCAACTCTAGGAGAAGACAAGGAAGACAAGGACAGACTTTAGGAAGCTACAGGAGACCAACTCTAGGAGAAGACAAGGAAGACAAGGACAGACTTTAGGAAGCTACAGGAGACCAACTCTAGGAGAAGACAAGGAAGACAAGGACAGACTTTAGGAAGCTACAGGAGACCAACTCTAGGAGAAGACAAGGAAGACAAGGACAGACTTTAGGAAGCTACGGGAGACCAACTCTAGGAGAAGACAAGGAAGACAAGGACAGACTTTAGGAAGCTACAGGAGACCAACTCTAGGAGAAGACAAGGACAGACTTTAGGACGCTACAGGAGACCAACTCTAGGAGAAGACAAGGACAGACTTTAGGACGCTACAGGAGACCAACTCTAGGAGAAGACAAGGAAGACAAGGACAGACTTTAGGAAGCTACGGGAGACCAACTCTAGGAGAAGACAAGGAAGACTTTAGGAAGCTACAGGAGACCAACTCTAGGAGAAGACAAGGAAGACAAGGACAGACTTTAGGAAGCTACAGGAGACCAACTCTAGGAGAAGACAAGGAAGACAAGGACAGACTTTAGGAAGACACAGGAGACCAACTCTAGGAGAAGACAAGGAAGACAAGGACAGACTTTAGGAAGCTACAGGAGACCAACTCTAGGAGAAGACAAGGAAGACAAGGACAGACTTTAGGAAGACACAGGAGACCAACTCTAGGAGAAGACAAGGAAGACAAGGACAGACTTTAGGAAGACACAGGAGACCAACTCTAGGAGAAGACAAGGAAGACAAGGACAGACTTTAGGACGCTACAGGAGACCAACTCTAGGAGAAGACAAGGAAGACAAGGACAGACTTTAGGAAGCTACAGGAGACCAACTCTAGGAGAAGACAAGGACAGACTTTAGGAAGCTACAGGAGACCAACTCTAGGAGAAGACAAGGAAGACAAGGACAGACTTTAGGAAGACACAGGAGACCAACTCTAGGAGAAGACAAGGAAGACAAGGACAGACTTTAGGAAGACACAGGAGACCAACTCTAGGAGAAGACAAGGAAGACAAGGACAGACTTTAGGAAGACACAGGAGACCAACTCTAGGAGAAGACAAGGAAGACAAGGACAGACTTTAGGAAGCTACAGGAGACCAACTCTAGGAGAAGACAAGGAAGACAAGGACAGACTTTAGGAAGACACAGGAGACCAACTCTAGGAGAAGACAAGGAAGACAAGGACAGACTTTAGGAAGACACAGGAGACCAACTCTAGGAGAAGACAAGGAAGACAAGGACAGACTTTAGGAAGCTACAGGAGACCAACTCTAGGAGAAGACAAGGAAGACAAGGACAGACTTTAGGAAGACACAGGAGACCAACTCTAGGAGAAGACAAGGAAGACAAGGACAGACTTTAGGAAGACACAGGAGACCAACTCTAGGAGAAGACAAGGAAGACAAGGACAGACTTTAGGAAGACACAGGAGACCAACTCTAGGAGAAGACAAGGAAGACAAGGACAGACTTTAGGACGCTACAGGAGACCAACTCTAGGAGAAGACAAGGAAGACAAGGACAGACTTTAGGAAGCTACAGGAGACCAACTCTAGGAGAAGACAAGGACAGACTTTAGGAAGCTACAGGAGACCAACTCTAGGAGAAGACAAGGAAGACAAGGACAGACTTTAGGAAGACACAGGAGACCAACTCTAGGAGAAGACAAGGAAGACAAGGACAGACTTTAGGAAGACACAGGAGACCAACTCTAGGAGAAGACAAGGAAGACAAGGACAGACTTTAGGAAGCTACGGGAGACCAACTCTAGGAGAAGACAAGGAAGACTTTAGGAAGCTACAGGAGACCAACTCTAGGAGAAGACAAGGAAGACAAGGACAGACTTTAGGAAGCTACAGGAGACCAACTCTAGGAGAAGACAAGGAAGACAAGGAAAGACTTTAGGACACTACAGGAGACCAACTCTAGGAGAAGACAAGGAAGACAAGGACAGACTTTAGGAAGCTACAGGAGACCAACTCTAGGAGAAGACAAGGAAGACAAGGACAGACTTTAGGAAGCTACAGGAGACCAACTCTAGGAGAAGACAAGGAAGACAAGGACAGACTTTAGGAAGCTACAGGAGACCAACTCTAGGAGAAGACAAGGAAGACAAGGACAGACTTTAGGAAGCTACGGGAGACCAACTCTAGGAGAAGACAAGGAAGACTTTAGGAAGCTACAGGAGACCAACTCTAGGAGAAGACAAGGACAGACTTTAGGAAGCTACAGGAGACCAACTCTAGGAGAAGACAAGGAAGACAAGGAAAGACTTTAGGACACTACAGGAGACCAACTCTAGGAGAAGACAAGGAAGACAAGGACAGACTTCAGGAAGCTACAGGAGACCAACTCTAGGAGAAGACAAGGAAGACAAGGACAGACTTTAGGAAGCTACAGGAGACCAACTCTAGGAGAAGACAAGGAAGACAAGGACAGACTTTAGGAAGCTACAGGAGACCAACTCTAGGAGAAGACAAGGAAGACAAGGACAGACTTTAGGAAGCTACAGGAGACCAACTCTAGGAGAAGACAAGGAAGACAAGGACAGACTTTAGGAAGCTACGGGAGACCAACTCTAGGAGAAGACAAGGAAGACTTTAGGAAGCTACAGGAGACCAACTCTAGGAGAAGACAAGGAAGACAAGGACAGACTTTAGGAAGCTACAGGAGACCAACTCTAGGAGAAGACAAGGAAGACAAGGAAAGACTTTAGGACACTACAGGAGACCAACTCTAGGAGAAGACAAGGAAGACAAGGACAGACTTTAGGAAGCTACAGGAGACCAACTCTAGGAGAAGACAAGGAAGACAAGGACAGACTTTAGGAAGCTACAGGAGACCAACTCTAGGAGAAGACAAGGAAGACAAGGACAGACTTTAGGAAGCTACAGGAGACCAACTCTAGGAGAAGACAAGGAAGACAAGGACAGACTTTAGGAAGCTACGGGAGACCAACTCTAGGAGAAGACAAGGAAGACAAGGACAGACTTTAGGAAGCTACGGGAGACCAACTCTAGGAGAAGACAAGGAAGACAAGGACAGACTTTAGGAAGCTACAGGAGACCAACTCTAGGAGAAGACAAGGACAGACTTTAGGACGCTACAGGAGACCAACTCTAGGAGAAGACAAGGACAGACTTTAGGACGCTACAGGAGACCAACTCTAGGAGAAGACAAGGAAGACAAGGACAGACTTTAGGAAGCTACGGGAGACCAACTCTAGGAGAAGACAAGGAAGACTTTAGGAAGCTACAGGAGACCAACTCTAGGAGAAGACAAGGAAGACAAGGACAGACTTTAGGAAGCTACAGGAGACCAACTCTAGGAGAAGACAAGGAAGACAAGGACAGACTTTAGGAAGACACAGGAGACCAACTCTAGGAGAAGACAAGGAAGACAAGGACAGACTTTAGGAAGCTACAGGAGACCAACTCTAGGAGAAGACAAGGAAGACAAGGACAGACTTTAGGAAGACACAGGAGACCAACTCTAGGAGAAGACAAGGAAGACAAGGACAGACTTTAGGAAGACACAGGAGACCAACTCTAGGAGAAGACAAGGAAGACAAGGACAGACTTTAGGACGCTACAGGAGACCAACTCTAGGAGAAGACAAGGAAGACAAGGACAGACTTTAGGAAGCTACAGGAGACCAACTCTAGGAGAAGACAAGGACAGACTTTAGGAAGCTACAGGAGACCAACTCTAGGAGAAGACAAGGAAGACAAGGACAGACTTTAGGAAGACACAGGAGACCAACTCTAGGAGAAGACAAGGAAGACAAGGACAGACTTTAGGAAGACACAGGAGACCAACTCTAGGAGAAGACAAGGAAGACAAGGACAGACTTTAGGAAGACACAGGAGACCAACTCTAGGAGAAGACAAGGAAGACAAGGACAGACTTTAGGAAGCTACAGGAGACCAACTCTAGGAGAAGACAAGGAAGACAAGGACAGACTTTAGGAAGACACAGGAGACCAACTCTAGGAGAAGACAAGGAAGACAAGGACAGACTTTAGGAAGACACAGGAGACCAACTCTAGGAGAAGACAAGGAAGACAAGGACAGACTTTAGGAAGCTACAGGAGACCAACTCTAGGAGAAGACAAGGAAGACAAGGACAGACTTTAGGAAGACACAGGAGACCAACTCTAGGAGAAGACAAGGAAGACAAGGACAGACTTTAGGAAGACACAGGAGACCAACTCTAGGAGAAGACAAGGAAGACAAGGACAGACTTTAGGACGCTACAGGAGACCAACTCTAGGAGAAGACAAGGAAGACAAGGACAGACTTTAGGAAGCTACAGGAGACCAACTCTAGGAGAAGACAAGGACAGACTTTAGGAAGCTACAGGAGACCAACTCTAGGAGAAGACAAGGAAGACAAGGACAGACTTTAGGAAGACACAGGAGACCAACTCTAGGAGAAGACAAGGAAGACAAGGACAGACTTTAGGAAGACACAGGAGACCAACTCTAGGAGAAGACAAGGAAGACAAGGACAGACTTTAGGAAGACACAGGAGACCAACTCTAGGAGAAGACAAGGAAGACAAGGACAGACTTTAGGAAGCTACAGGAGACCAACTCTAGGAGAAGACAAGGACAGACAAGGACAGACTTTAGGAAGCTACAGGAGACAAACTCTAGGAGAAGACAAGGAAGACAAGGACAGACTTTAGGAAGACACAGGAGACCAACTCTAGGAGAAGACAAGGAAGACAAGGACAGACTTTAGGAAGCTACAGGAGACAAACTCTAGGAGAAGACAAGGAAGACAAGGACAGACTTTAGGAAGCTACAGGAGACCAACTCTAGGAGAAGACAAGGAAGACAAGGACAGACTTTAGGAAGCTACAGGAGACCAACTCTAGGAGAAGACAAGGAAGACAAGGACAGACTTTAGGAAGCTACAGGAGACCAACTCTAGGAGAAGACAAGGAAGACAAGGAAAGACTTTAGGACACTACAGGAGACCAACTCTAGGAGAAGACAAGGAAGACAAGGACAGACTTTAGGAAGCTACAGGAGACCAACTCTAGGAGAAGACAAGGAAGACAAGGACAGACTTTAGGAAGCTACAGGAGACCAACTCTAGGAGAAGACAAGGAAGACAAGGACAGACTTTAGGAAGCTACAGGAGACCAACTCTAGGAGAAGACAAGGAAGACAAGGACAGACTTTAGGAAGCTACGGGAGACCAACTCTAGGAGAAGACAAGGAAGACAAGGACAGACTTTAGGAAGCTACGGGAGACCAACTCTAGGAGAAGACAAGGAAGACAAGGACAGACTTTAGGAAGCTACAGGAGACCAACTCTAGGAGAAGACAAGGACAGACTTTAGGACGCTACAGGAGACCAACTCTAGGAGAAGACAAGGACAGACTTTAGGACGCTACAGGAGACCAACTCTAGGAGAAGACAAGGAAGACAAGGACAGACTTTAGGAAGCTACGGGAGACCAACTCTAGGAGAAGACAAGGAAGACTTTAGGAAGCTACAGGAGACCAACTCTAGGAGAAGACAAGGAAGACAAGGACAGACTTTAGGAAGCTACAGGAGACCAACTCTAGGAGAAGACAAGGAAGACAAGGACAGACTTTAGGAAGACACAGGAGACCAACTCTAGGAGAAGACAAGGAAGACAAGGACAGACTTTAGGAAGCTACAGGAGACCAACTCTAGGAGAAGACAAGGAAGACAAGGACAGACTTTAGGAAGACACAGGAGACCAACTCTAGGAGAAGACAAGGAAGACAAGGACAGACTTTAGGAAGACACAGGAGACCAACTCTAGGAGAAGACAAGGAAGACAAGGACAGACTTTAGGACGCTACAGGAGACCAACTCTAGGAGAAGACAAGGAAGACAAGGACAGACTTTAGGAAGCTACAGGAGACCAACTCTAGGAGAAGACAAGGACAGACTTTAGGAAGCTACAGGAGACCAACTCTAGGAGAAGACAAGGAAGACAAGGACAGACTTTAGGAAGACACAGGAGACCAACTCTAGGAGAAGACAAGGAAGACAAGGACAGACTTTAGGAAGACACAGGAGACCAACTCTAGGAGAAGACAAGGAAGACAAGGACAGACTTTAGGAAGACACAGGAGACCAACTCTAGGAGAAGACAAGGAAGACAAGGACAGACTTTAGGAAGCTACAGGAGACCAACTCTAGGAGAAGACAAGGAAGACAAGGACAGACTTTAGGAAGACACAGGAGACCAACTCTAGGAGAAGACAAGGAAGACAAGGACAGACTTTAGGAAGACACAGGAGACCAACTCTAGGAGAAGACAAGGAAGACAAGGACAGACTTTAGGAAGCTACAGGAGACCAACTCTAGGAGAAGACAAGGAAGACAAGGACAGACTTTAGGAAGACACAGGAGACCAACTCTAGGAGAAGACAAGGAAGACAAGGACAGACTTTAGGAAGACACAGGAGACCAACTCTAGGAGAAGACAAGGAAGACAAGGACAGACTTTAGGACGCTACAGGAGACCAACTCTAGGAGAAGACAAGGAAGACAAGGACAGACTTTAGGAAGCTACAGGAGACCAACTCTAGGAGAAGACAAGGACAGACTTTAGGAAGCTACAGGAGACCAACTCTAGGAGAAGACAAGGAAGACAAGGACAGACTTTAGGAAGACACAGGAGACCAACTCTAGGAGAAGACAAGGAAGACAAGGACAGACTTTAGGAAGACACAGGAGACCAACTCTAGGAGAAGACAAGGAAGACAAGGACAGACTTTAGGAAGACACAGGAGACCAACTCTAGGAGAAGACAAGGAAGACAAGGACAGACTTTAGGAAGCTACAGGAGACCAACTCTAGGAGAAGACAAGGACAGACAAGGACAGACTTTAGGAAGCTACAGGAGACAAACTCTAGGAGAAGACAAGGAAGACAAGGACAGACTTTAGGAAGACACAGGAGACCAACTCTAGGAGAAGACAAGGAAGACAAGGACAGACTTTAGGAAGCTACAGGAGACAAACTCTAGGAGAAGACAAGGACAGACAAGGACAGACTTTAGGAAGCTACAGGAGACAAACTCTAGGAGAAGACAAGGAAGACAAGGACAGACTTTAGGAAGCTACAGGAGACCAACTCTAGGAGAAGACAAGGAAGACAAGGATAGACTTTAGGAAGCTACAGGAGACCAACTCTAGGAGAAGACAAGGAAGACAAGGACAGACTTTAGGAAGACACAGGAGACCAACTCTAGGAGAAGACAAGGACAGACTTTAGGAAGACACAGGAGACCAACTCTAGGAGAAGACAAGGAAGACAAGGACAGACTTTAGGAAGACACAGGAGACCAACTCTAGGAGAAGACAAGGAAGACAAGGACAGACTTTAGGAAGCTACAGGAGACCAACTCTAGGAGAAGACAAGGAAGACAAGGACAGACTTTAGGAAGCTACATGAGACCAACTCTAGGAGAAGACAAGGACAGACTTTAGGAAGACATTTAGGACCAGAGAGGGACTCGGTGTCGGGCAGAAAGTAACTTCTCCAGGTTCAGATCTTGAAAGAAACCTCAGAAACCTCAGAAACGTCTTGTCTTTGATCCAGATCTTAGTTTTGAGTCACACATTAGAATCGTAACTAAAACATGTCCAGAGTACGACCGTGTCTCTGTCAGGACATCACAGAGACACTGATGCTTCTATCACCTGAAGGATTGACGACTACGTTCTATTTTACACAAGGACCAGAAAGAGAACACATGACACCAGTTACAGTCTCTGCATCAGCTTCCTGTTTGCTTCAGAACTGGTTCTAAGATCCTTCTGTTGGTTTATAAAGCTCCTAATGGTCTTAGTCTCAGAGTTGCTCTTATCGTATGAACCTCTTAGAACCCTCAGGTCTTCCGGTAATGGCCTTTTAATAGAACCCAGAGTTAGAACAGAAACCCACGGTGAGGCAGCCTTTATCACTACGTTCTCCGTCTGTGGAACAACCTGAAGACCTGGGGTCTGCAGAGAGAACTGAAGACCTACCTCTATAGTCTGGCTTTTAATTGAACCCTAACGATCTATTGACTCTTATTGTTTCAGTAGTTGGCTTTTTTATTCTGTTATCAACGTAATGTTATCACTTTCTCTCTTGTTTGCCTTTTAGCATTTTTATTTATTTCTAGTTAGTTGTTCACTTTGTGCTCTTATGTTTTATTTCCTTTCTACTCCTAGTTGGGGGGGGGGGGGGGGGGGGGTTACTGCTGTGGTAAAACTCTGATTAATTGATTGACATGAGACTAGAACCAGAGTAGAACCTCATTGATGTGGTTGTTCTCCAACAGAGGAGTTGCCCAAAAAGGTGGACAGCATCACTCCGTACACGATGGCTCTGATCGCCAAGTACGTCGCCCGGCACCGCCTCCGAGAAACCCGACTACTCGACACCATCGCTGACTTCCTGGTGAAGAAGGCGGAGTACCTGGACAGCAAGGTGAGGACCGGTCGGACGCTTGTGTCTTCACCGGGGACCAGGACTCAGGTGTGTTTGTCTCCTCAGGTGATCCAGAAGCTGGTGTTCCCGTTCAGCAGAACAAATTACCGTCCATCCAACCAGCAGCTCTTCTTCTCTCGTCTGGAGGAGGTGGTGGAGCTGAAGGCGCTCAGCTCGCCGCTCGCCACCGTCAACATCCTCATGTCACTGTTCCAGCTCGGTCACTTCCCCGGTCTGGTTCTGCACAGAGTGTTCTCCTCGGCCTTCATTAGCAACGTCACCAGTCAGTACCGACCCACCGCTAAAATAGAACCTCAAACTCCAGGCCCGTTTAACCCACCTGTCCCCACAGACAGCCCCTACGCCCTGATCGTCCGCCGGTACCTGTCTCTGCTGGATGCCGCCGTGGACCTAGAGTACCGAGACTACACCGGGCCACGGCTGCAGGACACCTACAAGGTTGTGATGTTTGACCACGCTCTGGCGGCTGACGAGGTCAATCGCAAGTACAGGTAAGGTCAGATGTTCTACAAGGTTCTGACAGGTCTTGACCTTGTTCTGGTTGTTTGATTGGATCACCAGTTTATAGGGCTGGGTATCAATCAAAAATGTTCGATACCGGTACCGATACTTTTTTCGATACCAATTTTATAAGATTATAAGATAACAAAAAGCAAATTACATGACACATTGTACAAATCTTCAGTTTTATTTTTCAGCTTTGGTGATTTTTCACTCCGAGCAGTTTTCTTACAGAAAAAATAAACAACAAATAATTTCCAGTGCAAAAGAACACAAGTTACAAATCAGGACCTTTTCATTTAGCAGTTTTTCTTCAGAAAAATCAACATGTCTGCTTTCTCAGGACACAGACAAGCCGGCTCCTGGCTGATGGTGTCCCCAGCGGTAGAAAGAGTACGCTCTGAGGGTGTGGATGATGCTTGCACACAGAGATACCTGGTTGCCAAGTTTGATAGCATTGGCATAGTGTCCCTCGCATTCCACCACCAGGTTACTGGATTCACTGAGGTTAGGGTAGATGGCAGACCTCTGTACCGCTGTATCTCTTCCTCAATCTTCTCTGTGGTGCTAAGAGTGTTCTCTTGTCTTATTCCAACTGCCATGTCCTCATCAGCAAATAGCTCCTCAAGGGCAGAAAGCTTTGGCTTCTTCTGAGAAGAAGAAGAAGAAGAAAAAGAAGAAGAAGAAGAAGTAAATTTTGGGGGCAGGATGTCTTTGTATATTTTTATTTTACCAGTGTTGTTACTGCAGCTGTCCAGTCTGCTGTTTAACCAGCCGACCCAAATGATGAGCACATCTTAACAAGCTAAGCTTTATCTGTTACTGTCAATCTCTAGTTAGCTTTTGATTTAGCTAACTACATAGCCATAAAATAAAGCTACAGTAATATCTTAAGTTAGCGTCACATGGACCCCAGTTTAACTCACGGCGCGATGCACGTATTAAGTTGCAGTAACATTAAGTAAACGTACCTGTTGACATCACAGACATGGCACCGTTGTTGGTACTCTCAGATGAAGCGGAGTCCGGTGGTGGACATTTTGAATCAGGCCGCTCGGACCCTGTAACGTCCACAGGCGGTTTTGAATGCTGAGAGGAAGATGGCTGCAACTTTCTGCTCTTAAATTGATTCCGTGCACAGTCAGGTGTTTCATCAAATTACTCGTATTGCCAGCCTTAGCAATTATGATTTTTTTTGCATATATTGCATCGTGCAGTATTGGCATCAATCTTGCTAAAATGGAGCCACACTTTTGACCTCGGTGGCATTTTTTAAGCGTTTCAACGACACACAACTACAGTTCACTACAGGTGAACCCCGTCTGTGGGCGTAACCACAGAACGTCTCTGTCTGGTACCACGTATTTATAACGTTACAGCCAATCACAGGCAACATTATCAGGTCTTGATCACGTGATTAACCTCTGGGTACCGAAACTTGGCACCGAAAGACGAGGCATGTTTTGATACTCGGTACTACCGAAGTATTTCGGTCGGTGCCACAAAAGAACCAAAGTTCGGTACCCAGCCCTACCAGTTTATGACCTTTGGTTGGTTCTGACCTTCTGGGAGTGGTTCTGGTGGTTCTAACAAGTATAGTACTGTTGGCTCTATGCCTGGTGTTGAACCGTTCTGACTGGTTCTGACCGGTTCTTCGGGCTCAGCTTTAATTGGATGGTCTGGTTCTGACTGGTTCTGGTTCTGTCAGTTATAAAGGTCTGGTGGCCGAGGCTCTACGACAGCTAGTTGGAGAACAGAACTATAAACAGGATGAAGTTCTGGCTCCAGGATACTACACAGGTATGACCCACAGAGAACCACATCAGTACCACGTTCTGGACCTGGTTCTGCAGAGTCCTGCCCCTCTTCAACCATTTCATGTTTGTTTCCAGACTTCTTGCTGTGGATGGACGGTTCTGGTCGCATCCTGCCCATCAGGACCGGCGCTGGTCTGGCTCTGAGCGTTGGCCATTCTTCCTGTGTTGCCATGGCATCCAGGCCAGGTGAAGGTGCGGTTGCCATGGCGTCCAGGCAGGGCGAAGGTGCAGTTGCCGTGGCGTCCAGGCAGGTCGAAGGTGCGGTTGCCGTGGTGACTTCTGAGTTCCAGAAATTTTCTCCTTTTGCGGCGCTGGAGGACGGCGAGGAGCAGCCGTGTCAGGTGGGCAACGGGGTGGGCGGGACCATGGAGCCCAGGACCTTCCTGCCCCACCACATCCGAAGCCCCCCAGGGGCCCCTCCCCCCTCAGGAGCCCCACGGCCCGGAACGAACGGCACCCCTGTGGACTATGGCCCTTATTACGTCCCCACGGCTGAGTACTACTCCAACCTGGCGAAGGAGCACTCTCTAGAGAGCCAGGACAGCTCCACGCTCAGCAGCCCCCCCTCTGACAGCCTGGCCCCTCCTGGCATCCAGGGACCAGCAGGAGCCCCAGACTCCCTCTTCCAGTTTTCCATTGGGAAGATCCTGGAGGATGAGGGAAGGGCAGGGGCCCCAGGTGTCCAGGGGACAGACTGTGAGCTACCTGGATTCTACAAAGGAGTGGCATACTCAGAGGGTTCTGGGACCGACAAAGGGCCCCCGTCGCCACCGCCGCCCCCTGATCGGCCAGACCCCGACAACACCCCGACGGACCAGAGACAGATCAGGAGGTCAGAGACATCCCAGAGAACCCGGTCATCCGAACGGGCCTCGGTTCTAACAGATTCTGTCTCTGTTTCTGCAGGGTCGTCATGTCCGTCAACGATAAGTGGCACTACTGTCACAACTCTGAGGTTCTGGTCGGGTCCAGGGCCATGAGGGACCGGCACCTGCGGCTGCTGGGGTACATCATCTTACAGGTCAGTCCAGCTTCCTCTCACAGACTCATGTCTGATCCTGATCCAAGTCCAGTCCATGTTCCGGTTCTGGTCCAGATGTTGGCATGTCATGAGCTCAGTTAACTTCCTGTCTGGAGGTCATGTGATGTGTTGTCCTTTGTGTGCTCTCTCAGCTGCCGTACCACGAGCTGGAGAAGCTGAACGGCATCGAGGAGGTGAAGCAGTACCTCCACAGGAAGCTGCTGGACGTCCCGCTATGACACTCTGTGTGTGTGTGTGTGTGTGTGTGTGTGTGTGTGTGTGCGCGTGTGTTCAGGGTCAGAGGTCAGAGGTGACCTGATAAACATCCAACCATTAACTGTTGATCAATGATGGATCCTACGCAGATGGACTCGGACTCCCATCAGGCCGTGCGGCATCGTAAAGGACCATCCCAGTGTTTCATTTAAAGGGACAGACTGACCTGTGATCAGGTGTGTTTGCGTTCAAAGACTCAACCGACCTGTCCAGGTGTGGTCGAGACAGAGGGCTGGTCCTTGAACGCATCGTGGTGATGGTGCAGGCTGTGATCTGATTGGTCGCCGTGTGGATGAACTAACATGATGGTTTTTTTTTTGGGGGGGGGGGGGGGGGGCTTTTATAAAGTTTGGTAACCATGGTAACAAAGATGCATGTGGGACAGTGTCTGGGAACAGGGGCTGATGGGTACTCTAGTTGTGAGTGCACACGGTGGTGAGGGTTGCTATAGTAACGTGTGTGCCAAAGGCCTGGGGGCGGGGTCAGATTATTTATTTGTGTATCAGGTGACGGTTTGAGAAGAAAGTTTGTTTATATTCTAAAAATCTATGAATCAAATATAAAACCTGAAACTGAACAGACTCCGCCTCTTTGTTCTGTGTGATGTCATCGGTCACATGATCAAATGACACCAGGTGAGAAAAAGTGCATTTATTTGTTTATCATTTTCTCAGGCAGGCGGCCGAACACTAACTCCGCCCTCAGCGGGAACTAACAACAACCCGCAGGCTCCGCCCCCTGCCCCTGTACAAACCCCACCCCCACCCCCACCCAAAAAAAACTCCACCCATCTGAAACATGAGTCGGATAAAAACCAACACTCGATAAAAAACTGAAACACACAGGTAACAAAACACTCCATCAGGCTCCGCCCCCTTCACAAGGTGGGTGGGAGGGGCCAGAGAGACAACCTCTCATTGGCCTGTCTTGGCAGATAAGGAGGCGTGGCTTCAACAGCCTGTCCTCTCTAATGAGAGGGCGGAGCTAGTCTGAGTCCGAGTCACTTGAGTCTTCTGAGGACGTCTGATCTTCATCGTCCTCATCTTCATCATCATCATTCTGACAAAACAACAGAAGTGACACAGATCAACCTTTAAACAGGATCCATGTTTGTACTCGGATGAATGAGTGAATAATAAATCACCTCATCGTCGTCTTCACTGTCTGTGCTTCCCGACGTCTCGTCGTCTTCGTCCGAGTCTGACGAGTCGCTCTTCTCCTCCTCCTCGTCCGAGTCAGACATGTCCTGCTGGAAGACACAGTGAGGGACAAAGCGTCTCAACACGCAGTCTGACGGACGACACGTCCACGCCCTTTGTTTTCAGTGTGTTGTTGTGCGTTACCTTGGCTCGGTACGCCATCGCCCTCTTCCCGACTGCGACTCCCGGCGGCGCCGCTCTTGAACTTCCCGCCTTCCCCTTTGCCGTCACACGGACTTTAGCTGCAGGAGCGCTACGGGCTTTAGCGGTGCTGCGACGTTTCTGATCAACAAACACACACGATCAAACCTACAGAAACTGTTAGCTTGATGCTACTAGTCATGCTGCCTAGCTAATGCTATATTAGCCTAAACTTCCCCCAGCATATACTAACGCTACCTGGGCTGGATGCCCTTTAACAGGTCAGCATTAGCCTAGACTTGCTAATGCCATGCTAGCTTTGCTCACTGTAGATGTTGTTGGATTAGCAGTAGTTTTATCTTGCTAATGCTGTGTTAGCACTAGGCTAAGGTTTGATAATAAATCATATTAGCTTAATGGTGCTAATGCCCTGAGTCATTTCTGTTAGCTTGTTAGCTTATATTGAATATCTGAGCATCGTGCTAATGTTAAAGAGTCATTTAATAAACAAAGCTGTGATTTACCATGGATAGTATAATGTAGCATTAGCCTGCTAGCATGTTAAGGTAGAGCTAGCTACAGTGCATCCGTAAAGTATTCACAGCGCTTCACTTTTTCCACATGTTATGTTACAGTCTTATCCCAAAATGGATTAAAGTCATTCATGAAGTCAAAGGAATTGTCTGTAGACGTCTGAGACAGGGTTGTGTTTAAAGGTCCCAATGAGAACAGTGGCCTCATCATCTGTAAACAGAAGAAGTTCAGAACCACCAGGACTCTTCCTGGAGCTGGCTGATCGGGGGGGAAGGGCCCTAGTCAGGGAGGTGACCAAGAGGGTTGGGGTAACTCCATGTGGTCCAGGCAGCCCGTCTGGAGTTTGTCAAACTCTGGTCTGATGAGACAAAGACTGAAGTCTTTGATGTGAATACAAGGCGTCATGTTTGGAGGAAACGGGCACTGCTCATCAGCAGGCCTATACCACCCCTACAGGGAAGCATGGTGGTGGCAGCATCATGCTGTGGGACGGGAACTCGGAGACGAGTCAGGACAGAGGGACAGAGGAACGCATCCTGGATGAAAACCTGCTCCAGAGCGCTCATGACCTCAGACTGGGCGACGGTTCATCTTCCAGCAGGACAACCTCCCTGAGCGCACAGCCATGTGGCTTCAGGACGACTCAGTGAATGAAGGAGCTGGAGAGGTGACAGGTGCGCCAAGCAAAAAGACTAGAGGCTGTAAATGTGAAAAAGGTGCATCAAAGGCTCTGAATACCTCTGTACGTATTATAACGTGATTTATTAGGTTTTTATTTTTAATAAATCTGCAAATATCTCAAAACTTTTTTCACGTTGTCATTATGGGATGTTGTGTGCATAATTTTGTGGAATAAGGCTGTAACGTAACAACATGTGTTGACAATACTGTCCGGATGCTCAGTTTGTTAGCTTAGCATGTGAACTGCTAACTGGACCCTGAACTCACCGTGGAGGAGAACTCCTTGTAGACGGCTCGATCCTGAGGAGAGAGAGACTGGAAGAGAAGAAGAAACACCATCAACACCGTCGTCTGGGCAACGACCACCGGGTGACGATGCTGCAGTCGCCGTAGTTACCTTGACCCAGGCCTCCAGCTCAGCCTTGTACTCCACCTGCTGCTCCTCCACCAGCTTCTTGTACTTGTCCTTCTGCGTCTGGCTCAGCTTCTGCCAGCGCTTCCCGATCTCCACCATCCGCTCCTTCAGGCTGAAGTGGTTCAGCTCGCCATTGGTCAGCAGCTCCTGGGAGAACATCTGGTAGCCGCTCCTATTGGAGGGAGGCAGCAGAGGGAGGGGCTTAGATCCAAACAGACCCACAATGCAACGCTCTGATGTTCCTGAGATCAACTGGCCTCTTCCTGTCGTTTCACAACGTTTGATTTATTGATTTCACGTCTGAAGTTGATCAAATAAAGAACTGATCCAACTCACACCGGAGGCTTCTTTGGCTCGCCGTCAAACTTGGGCTTCCTCTGTCCTGCAGCAGGAGTCCTCATCTCCAACAGCTCCCTCTGCAGGACAGGGGCAGGTAGAGGTCAGAGGTCAGGTAGAGGACAGGGGTCAGGTAGAGGTCGGGGGCAGGTAGAGGACAGGGGCAGGTAGAGGTCGGGGGTCAAGTAGAGGTCAGAGGTCAGGTAGAGGTCGGGGGTCAAGTAGCGGTCAGGTAGAGGTCAGGGGTCAGGTAGAGGTCGGGGGTCAGGTAGAGGACAGGGGTCAGGTAGAGGACAGGGGTCAGGTAGAGGACAGGGGTCAGGTAGAGGACAGGGGCAGGTAGAGGTCAGGGGTCAGGTAGAGGTCGGGGGCAGGTAGAGGTCAGGGGTCAGGTAGAGGACAGGGGTCAGGTAGAGGACAGAGGTCAGAGGTCAGGTAGAGGTCGGGGGTCAGGTAGAGGACAGGGGTAGGTAGAGGTCAGGGGTCAGGTAGAGGACAGGGGTCAGAGGTCAGGTAGAGGACAGGGGCAGGTAGAGGACAGGGGTCAGGTAGAGGTCAGAGGTCAGGTAGAGGTCGGGGGTCAGGTAGAGGACAGGGCTCAGGTAGAGGACAGGGGTAGGTAGAGGTCAGGGGTCAGGTAGAGGACAGGGGTCAGGCAGAGGTCAGGGGCAGGTAGAGGTCAGGGGTCAGGCAGAGGACAGGGGCAGGTAGAGGTCAGGGGTCAGGCAGAGGACAGGGGTCAGGTAGAGGTCGGGGGCAGGTAGAGGTCAGGTAGAGGTCAGGGGTCAGGTAGAGGACAGGTAGAGGACAGGGGTCAGGCAGAGGTCAGGGGCAGGTAGAGGTCAGGGGTCAGGCAGAGGACAGGGGTCAGGTAGAGGTCGGGGGCAGGTAGAGGTCAGGTAGAGGTCAGGGGTCAGGTAGAGGACAGGTAGAGGACAGGGGTCAGGTAGAGGACAGAGGTCAGGTAGAGGTCAGAGGTCAGAGGTCAGGTAGAGGTCGGGGGTCAAGTAGAGGACAGGGGCAGGTAGAGGACAGGGGCAGGTAGAGGACAGGGGTCAGGCAGAGGTCAGGGGCAGGTAGAGGTCAGGGGTCAGGCAGAGGACAGGGGTCAGGCAGAGGTCAGGGGCAGGTAGAGGTCAGGGGTCAGGCAGAGGACAGGGGTCAGGCAGAGGTCAGGGGCAGGTAGAGGTCAGGGGTCAGGCAGAGGACAGGGGTCAGGTAGAGGTCGGGGGCAGGTAGAGGTCAAGTAGAGGACAGGGGCAGGTAGAGGACAGGGGCAGGTAGAGGACAGGGGTCAGGTAGAGGTCAGAGGTCAGGTAGAGGTCGGGGGTCAGGTAGAGGACAGGGGTCAGGTAGAGGTCGGGGGCAGGTAGAGGACAGGGTCAGGGGTCAGGTAGAGGTAGGGGATCAGGTAGAGGACAGGGGCAGGTAGAGGTCAGGTAGAGGTCGGGGGTCAGGTAGAGGTCAGGTAGAGGTCGGGGGTCAGGTAGAGGACAGGGGTCAGGTAGAGGACAGGGGCAGGTAGAGGTCAGGGGTCAGGTAGAGGTCGGGGGCAGGTAGAGGTCAGGTAGAGGTCAGGGGTCAGGTAGAGGACAGGTAGAGGACAGGGGTCAGGTAGAGGACAGAGGTCAGGTAGAGGTCAGAGGTCAGAGGTCAGGTAGAGGTCGGGGGTCAGGTAGAGGACAGGGGTCAGGTAGAGGACAGGGGTAGGTAGAGGTCAGGGGTCAGGTAGAGGACAGGGGCAGGTAGAGGTCAGGTAGAGGTCGGGGGTCAGGTAGAGGACAGGGGTCAGGTAGAGGACAGGGGCAGGTAGAGGTCAGGGGTCAGGTAGAGGTCGGGGGCAGGTAGAGGTCAGGTAGAGGTCAGGGGTCAGGTAGAGGACAGGTAGAGGACAGGGGTCAGGTAGAGGACAGAGGTCAGGTAGAGGTCAGAGGTCAGAGGTCAGGTAGAGGTCGGGGGTCAGGTAGAGGACAGGGGTCAGGTAGAGGACAGGGGTAGGTAGAGGTCAGGGGTCAGGTAGAGGACAGGGGTCAGAGGTCAGGTAGAGGACAGGGGCAGGTAGAGGACAGGGGTCAGGTAGAGGTCAGAGGTCAGGTAGAGGTCGGGGGTCAGGTAGAGGACAGGGCTCAGGTAGAGGACAGGGGTAGGTAGAGGTCAGGGGTCAGGTAGAGGACAGGGGTCAGGCAGAGGTCAGGGGCAGGTAGAGGTCAGGGGTCAGGCAGAGGACAGGGGCAGGTAGAGGACAGGGGTCAGGTAGAGGTCAGGTAGAGGTCAGGTAGAGGACAGGGGCAGGTAGAGGTCAGGTAGAGGACAGGGGTCAGGTAGAGGACAGGGGTCAGGTAGAGGTCAGAGGTCAGGTAGAGGACAGGGGTAGGTAGAGGTCAGGGGTCAGGTAGAGGACAGGGGTCAGGCAGAGGTCAGGGGCAGGTAGAGGTCAGGGGTCAGGCAGAGGACAGGGGCAGGTAGAGGACAGGGGTCAGGTAGAGGTCAGGTAGAGGTCAGGTAGAGGACAGGGGCAGGTAGAGGTCAGGTAGAGGACAGGGGTCAGGTAGAGGACAGGGGTCAGGTAGAGGTCAGAGGTCAGGTAGAGGACAGGGGTCAGGTAGAGGACAGGGGTCAGGTAGAGGTCAGAGGTCAGAGGTCAGGTAGAGGACAGGGGTCAGGTAGAGGTCAGAGGTCAGGTAGAGGTCAGAGGTCAGGGGTCAGGCAGAGGTCAGGGGTCAGGCAGAGGTCAGTGGGAGGTTCAGGTGAGACAGATGACGACTAAGTGACCATACTAGTTAAACAGCGTCTCTTCCTACAGGATTCATTAGGAGAGAACTGTTCTCTGATTGGCTACAGCCCGGCTGGTAGTGGGCGGAGTCAGTGTGTCTGTCTGTACTTCACCTCATAACGCTTCTGGTCCTCCGCGGCCTTCTTGATCCAAGGGATCTTCTCCTTCTTCTCCATTGACTTCCAGGCCGCCTCCATGGCAACCTGAGCCTTCCTGCGGTCGCTCTGCGGGCCGGGTCACGTGACCAGAGACGGGTTAAAACAGGAAGTAACAGCGAGGTATAAAAACAGAGCTGTGTTGTTGGCGGAGCTCACTCTGTATTTAGCCAGGTAGTCTCCGATCACGCTGTGCTGCCACATCTCCTCTGCTGTCTTTGGCGTCTCTGGAAGCTTCGCCGTCTTCTTCCCGTCCCGTTTGTCTTTTGTCGCTCCGGCCCACGTCTCTGGCTCCGCCTCCCGACTACGATCCTGAACACAAACAAACATGGATGCTGTCAGACAGCACAGAGACAGCACAGGACAGACAGGAGAAGAAGGACGTCTTCTCAGACCTTCACTGACGGAGACTTGGCTCTGTGGGGGCTGGAGGCCACGCCCACCTTGGACCCGCCCAGTTTTTCCTCCGTCATCACTCTGTCTCGTTCCTCCTCTGGAAGACTCTGAAAAAATAGACACTCCGTCAACTCTTTCTTTATCAGAGTCAGGTCAGGTTACGATGTGGAGTCCGACGTGGTCTCACCTCCAGGAACCTCTGCAGGTCCACGTCGTACTGCTTCTTTCTCTGTGAAGACACAAACGTTAGCGAGCAGCAGCAGACCGAAGCTGAGCGCTGACGTCCTCATACCAACCTGCTCACAGCGCTTCTGAAACATGTCCTTCTCTTTCTGTGTCATCATCTTCCACTGTTTGCTGCAGAGAACCATCCTCTCTGTGCTCGGGACGTCCTTCATGTTGACCATCAGCTCAGCGCAGTACAGAGAGTAACCGTTACTGTGACACACGTCAACACAGTTAGCCTCCGCTCTGGAGCTAGCTCGGTAGCTTGTTAGCACCTTAAACATTTGCTCTTTGTTTGTTAGCATGCTAGCATCTTGCTTTCATTAGCGTTCGTCAACTGACTAAATTAAGACTTACGGAGGTGGTTTTGTCGGCCGTCCGTCAAACTTGTCCTTTAGTTGTCTCTCAGCTTTGGTGAGGACAGACCGAACGTGATCGTCTGAGTTCACATCTGGATGAGCCTCATGGTACGCTCTCATGCTGTCCTGAAAAACAGAGTCCAGCCATCAAACCCTGGACCAACGCCTGGACCAACGCCTGGACCAACGCCTGGACCAACGCCTGGACCAACGTGGAGCCAGATTTGAGACTCTGACCCAGTCCAGATCATCTGGTTTCAAGCGCTCCACATGGACTGATCTGGTTTGTGTGCGGTTCAGTCTGGTTCTGACTGGTCTGGTACCTCATAGTCCTTCTGGAGCTCCAGGGCCTTGCTGATCCACTTGAGTCTCCTCTTGTCGGACAGTTGGGACCACTGTCTCCTCAGAGCCTCCTTCAGCTCCTTCTGACTGACCTGGAACAGAGATACAGTGAAGGTCTGGTCTAGACCAGGATTCTGACCCGCTGTGTCGTAGTATTTGTGCTGTACTAGTACCAGCTGTGTAGCTCTAGTTGTGTAGTACTACTCGTGTTGTACTAGTTGTGCAGTGGTTGTCTAGAGCTCTGGTAGCTGACGTCACAACACGACATATTGGCAGGAAAGAGCGTTTTGCGTTTTGCTAATCTGTTGACAACTGAGAGCAACTAACTAACTCGTCCTTGTACCAGTCACATCCAAAAATGGTCGACAGCTGTTGTGTCCCAGGACGTCAGAACAGTGTGGGACAAGCAAAGAGGACATCATTTTAAAGGATTCCCAAAGAGACTGTAGATGTATTTCACTGCAATAAAACACTGAAGAAGCAGGAACCATCAAACGGGTTTCACGTTCTATCAGGGACAGAATCCAGCGTTGTCCAAGGGTCTGGTTTGTTCAACATGTTTCTAACACGACGTCCAACAGATTTCTGTTCTGTTAGGTTAATGTTGATAACGTGGATTAGAAACAAACGGTTCAGCACTAAAACTGCTCTCGGTGAGACTCAGGATCAAACAGTTGTAGTTGTAGTTGTGTTACTGTCATGAATCCTTCAGTGTTTGCTTTCACTCTCTGAGCAGGACCAAGGAAAGTTAATGAGGTAGCTGTCCTATATGTCCTATATGTCCTATATGTCCTATATGTCCTATATGTCCTGGTTCTGCAGGTCAGGGACATGTTCATGGCGCCGGCTGATTCACTGCTCAGTAAACTCAGACCTGGTTCACGTTAAGGTCTTGATCTGTTCCCAGTAAACTCTGACGGCCTGAACTCTTTCCTGCCAATATGGCGGCGTCCACAAAACGAGTCACGGGACGTCCCGAGCTCTGTACAACCAGTTGTGTGGCTCTAGTTGTGTAGTACTAGTTGTGTACCTCTGGGTGCAGCTTCATGTAGGTCTTCTTCTCGTGGTTGTACCACAGCTGTTGAGGGGTCTTGGGTTTCTCCGGCAGGTCCGACTTCTTCCTCTCCTCTATCAGCTCTGGATGCTCCTCCCTGCAAGTTAACTGACATTAGCCACATGCTAACAGCTAACAGGAAGTTAGCTTCAATGTGAACTCACTTGAATCGAGCCATGTTCTTCTCAAACTCTTCTTTCTCTCGCTGGAACTCTGTGATGTACTTTTGCTGCAGAACAAATGAAACTGGTCAGAGCAGGAGTTCTGGACCTGGGGGTTCAATTCAATTCAATTCAATTTTATTTATATAGCGTCAATAACAAAACAAATCGTCTCAAGACGCTTTACAAAAACCCGGCCTGAAACCCCCAGAGCAAGCCTGAAGGCAACGGTGGCAGGAAAAACTCCCTTTTAACAGGAAGAAACCTCGAGCAGAACCAGAACCAGAACCAGCTCATATGGAGGAACCCATCTGCCTAAGGCCAGCCGGGTATACAGGGTTCTGGACTAGTCTGGTCCTGGACGGTTTCTCACCTTCTTCTTTTCGGGCAGCTCCTTGTACTTCTTGGACAGGATCTTGGTCAGGTCCAGGTTGCTCATCTCTGGGTGGATTTTGGCGTATTTGGCTCGTTTCTCCATGAAGAAGCGAAAGTACGGAGTCAGAGGCTTCTTCGGGAAATCTGGGTGAGTCTGGGACAAAGGTCAAAGGTCAGAGGTTAGACGATAGAGGACAGGGGACAGGGGACAGAGGACGGTACTGATCCGTCTCACCTTCAGCTTCTTGCCTTTGTACGGGTTCTTCACAAACTCGATGGCGTCTACGATCAGCTCCGTCATCGTTCGGTACTTCCTCACCTGAAACATGAAATCCTCCCGTTACCAAGGAAACAGTCTGAAGGTTGTCATGGTTAGTCGCCGCGGCGGCGTTGGCGGCGTTGGCGGCGGCGGCGGCGGTGGTCGTACCTCTGACGAAACTTTCTGCCACTTCTGGCGACACATGTCTCCGGTGAAGCTGCCGAAACAAACTTTGTCCCAGTCGAAGTGAGACTCTGTGGTTTTATACTTCATGCCGTCGGCGTCCGGCAGGAGACACCGAATCCTCTCCAGCAACATGAGACAGTCCTCCTTAGTCCAGTCATCTGAGGAGAGGACAACCAGAGACATGTTGACATCCAGAGACACCAGAGACACGTCGACAACCAGAGACATGTTGACAACCAGAGAGATGTTGACAACCAGAGACACGTCGACAACCAGAGACATGTTGACAACCAGAGACACCAGAGACACGTCGACAACCAGAGACATGTTGACAACCAGAGACACCAGAGACACCAGAGACACGTCAACAACCAGAGACATGTTGACAACTAGACACACGTCGACAACCAGAGACACGTCGACAACCAAAGACACCAGAGACATGTCAATACCAGAGACACCAGAGACACGTCGACAACCAGAGACATGTCGACAACCAGAGACACCAGAGACATGTCAACACCAGAGACACCAGAGACACGTCCACAACCAGAGACACCAGAGACACGTCGACAACCAGAGACATGTTGACAACCAGAGACACGTCAACACCAGAGACACCAGAGACACGTCGACAACCAGAGACATGTTGACAACCAGAGACATGTCAACACCAGAGACACCAGAGACACGCTGACAACCAGAGACACCAGACACACGTCGACAACCAGAGACACCAGAGACACGTCGACAACCAGAGACACCAGAGACACGTCGACAACCAGAGACATGTTGACAACCAGAGACACCAGAGACACGTCAACAACCAGAGACCTGTTGACAACCAGAGACATGTCAACACCAGAGACACGTTGACAACCAGACACACGTCGACAACCAAAGACACGTTGACAACCAGAGACACCAGAGACATGTCAATACCAGAGACACGTCAACAACCAGGAACACGTCAACAACCAGGGACAGGTCGACAACCAGAAACACCAGAGACATGTCAACACGAGAGACACGTCGACAACCAGGGACGCGTCTACAACCAGGGACGCGTCTACAACCAGAGACACGTCTACAACCAGAGACACCAGAGACACGTCAACAACCAGAGACACGTCGACAACCAGGGACAATGTCAACAACCAGACACGTTGACAACCATGGACACCAGAGACACGTCAACAACCAGAGACACGTCGACAACCAGGGACACGTCAACAACCAGACAAGTTGACAACCATGGACACTAGAGACACGTCTACAACCAGGGACACGTCGACAACCAGGGACACGTCTGCAACCAGAGACACGTCGACAACCAGACACGTTGACAACCATGGACACTAGAGACACGTCTACAACCACGGACACGTCGACAACCAGAGACACGTCGACAACCAGGGACACGTCTACAACCAGGGACACGTCTACAACCAGGGACACGTCTACAACCAGAGACACCAGAGACACGTCAACAACCAGAGACACGTCGACAACCAGGGACACGTCAACAACCAGACACGTTGACAACCATGGATACCAGAGACACGTCAACAACCAGAGACACGTCGACAACCAGGGACACGTCAACAACCAGACACGTTGACAACCATGGACACCAGAGACACGTCTACAACCAGAGACACCAGAGACACGTCAACAACCAGAGACACGTCGACAACCAGGGACACGTCTACAACCAGAGACACGTCTACAACCAGAGACACCAGAGACACGTCGACAACCAGAGACGCGTCGACAACCAGGGACGCGTCTACAACCAGGGACGCGTCCACAACCAGGGACGCGTCTACAACCAGAGACACATCTACAACCAGAGACACGTCTACAACCATGGACACCAGAGACACGTCAACAACCAGAGACACGTCAACAACCAGGGACACGTCGACAACCAGGGACACGTCAACAACCAGACACGTCTACAACCATGGACACTAGAGACACGTCTACAACCAGGGACACGTCTACAACCAGGGACACCAGAGACACGTCGACAACCAGAGACACCAGAGACACGTCTACACGTCTACAACCAGAGACACGTTGACAACCATGGACACCAGAGACACGTCTACAACCAGGGACACGTCTACAACCAGGGACACGTCTACAACCAGAGACACCAGAGACACCAGAGACACGTTGACAACCAGAGACACCAGAGACACGTCGACAACCAGGGACACGTCGACAACCAGAGACACGTCGACAACCAGGGACACGTCTACAACCAGGGACGCGTCTACAACCAGAGACACGTCTACAACCAGAGACACGTCTACAACCATGGACACCAGAGACACGTCAACAACCAGAGACACGTCGACAACCAGGGACACATCTACAACCAGACACGTTGACAACCATGGACACCAGAGACACGTCAACAACCAGAGACACGTCGACAACCAGGGACACGTCAACAACCAGACACGTTGACAACCATGGACACTAGAGACACGTCAACAACCAGAGACACGTCGACAACCAGGGACACATCTACAACCAGACACGTTGACAACCATGGACACTAGAGACACGTCTACAACCAGAGACACCAGAGACACGTCAACAACCAGAGACACGTTGACAACCATGGACACCAGAGACACGTCAACAACCAGAGACACGTCGACAACCAGGGACACATCTACAACCAGACACGTCTACAACCAGAGACACTAGAGACACGTCTACAACCAGACACGTCTACAACCATGGACACTAGAGACACGTCTACAACCAGGGACACGTCTACAACCAGGGACGCGTCTACAACCAGACACGTCTACAACCATGAACACCAGAGACACGTCAACAACCAGGGACACGTCAACAACCAGACACGTTGACAACCATGGACACTAGAGACACGTCTACAACCAGAGACACCAGAGACACGTCGACAACCAGGGACACGTCAACAACCAGACACGTTGACAACCATGGACACTAGAGACACGTCTACAACCAGAGACACCAGAGACACGTCAACAACCAGAGACACGTCGACAACCAGGGACACGTCGACAACCAGGGACACGTCTACAACCAGAGACACCAGAGACACGTCGACAACCAGGGACGCGTCTACAACCAGAGACACGTCTACAACCATGGACACGTCGACAACCAGGGACACATCTACAACCAGACACGTTGACAACCATGGACACCAGAGACACGTCTACAACCAGGGACACGTCTACAACCAGGGACACGTCAACAACCAGAGACACGTTGACAACCATGGACACCAGAGACACGTCAACAACCAGAGACACGTCGACAACCAGGGACACATCTACAACCAGACACGTCTACAACCAGAGACACTAGAGACACGTCTACAACCAGACACGTCTACAACCATGGACACTAGAGACACGTCTACAACCAGGGACACGTCTACAACCAGGGACGCGTCTACAACCAGAGACGCGTCTACAACCATGAACACCAGAGACACGTCAACAACCAGAGACACGTCCACAACCAGAGACACGTCCACAACCAGGGACACATCTACAACCAGACACGTTGACAACCATGGACACCAGAGACACGTCAACAACCAGAGACACATCTACAACCTTGAACACCAGAGACACGTCAACAACCAGAGACACGTCCACAACCAGGGACACATCTACAACCAGACACGTTGACAACGTTTAGTCAGATATGTGTATCTATGACAGATGTATGTTTATCTTGCTGTTCTCTTCTCTCTTTCTTCTGTCTGTACCCGGCTGGCCTTAGGCAGATGGGTTCCTCCATATGAGCTGGTTCTGGTTCTGGTTCTGCTCGAGGTTTCTTCCTGTTAAAAGGGAGTTTTTCCTGCCACCGTTGCCTTCAGGCTGCTCTGGGGGTTTCAGGCCGGGTTTTTGTAAAGCGTCTTGAGACAATTTGTATTGTTATTGACGCTATATAAATAAAATTGAATTGAATTGAACCATGGACACCAGAGACACGTCAACAACCAGAGACACGTCGACAACCAGGGACACGTCAACAACCAGACACGTCTACAACCATGGACACTAGAGACACGTCTACAACCAGGGACACGTCTACAACCAGACACGTTGACAACCATGGACACTAGAGACACGTCTACAACCATGGACACCAGAGACACGTCAACAACCAGAGACACGTCGACAACCAGGGACACATCTACAACCAGACACGTTGACAACCATGGACACCAGAGACACGTCAACAACCAGAGACACGTCGACAACCAGGGACACGTCAACAACCAGACACGTTGACAACCATGGACACTAGAGACACGTCTACAACCAGAGACACCAGAGACACGTCAACAACCAGAGACACGTCGACAACCAGGGACACGTCAACAACCAGACACGTCTACAACCATGGACACTAGAGACACGTCTACAACCAGGGACACGTCTACAACCAGACACGTTGACAACCATGGACACTAGAGACACGTCTACAACCAGAGACACCAGAGACACGTCAACAACCAGAGACACGTCAACAACCAGGGACACGTCAACAACCAGACATGTCTACAACCATGGACACTAGAGACACGTCTACAACCAGAGACACGTCGACAACCAGGGACACGTCGACAACCAGACACGTTGACAACCATGGACACTAGAGACACGTCTACAACCAGAGACACCAGAGACACGTCGACAACCAGGGACACGTCAACAACCAGACACGTTGACAACCATGGACACTAGAGACACGTCTACAACCAGACACGTCTACAACCAGAGACACGTCGACAACCAGGGACACGTCGACAACCATGGACACTAGAGACACGTCTACAACCAGAGACACCAGAGACACGTCGACAACCAGGGACACGTCAACAACCAGACACGTTGACAACCATGGACACTAGAGACACGTCTACAACCAGACACGTTGACAACCATGGACACTAGAGACACGTCTACAACCAGGGACACGTCTACAACCAGAGACACGTATCAGGTGAGTTACCTGGTTCGGTCTTGATCCTGGAGCTCTGAGCCGTAGAGACGCTGCTGCTGCTTCCGTTCATCCTACAGCCACTGATGGAGAAGACTCCGCCCCCTGAACACATTAGAAACACCTGAACACACCTGTAGTCAGTTTATTGATCACTGCTAAAAATGGTTGTGAATGTTTTATTGGATGCGTCTCTACGTTTGTTATAAGCAGAATTTAAATTTAATTAACAGTTAAACTCAGAACGAATCATTTTATAAAGGAGATAAATCATCGGGACGCTCGGACCCCCGCTGCCCGGTCCAGGTGACCTTTCACCGGCTGTGGATGCCAGCACGTCCCGCTGAGAAGGTCAAACCCGGGGCTAGGAGCAGCAGATCTATGTTGTCTAGATCTATGCTGCTCCACCAGAGTCCGTTCAAAAAATAGTGACTTTAAGGGGGAACAGCTGCGGTTCATCAGGAATTCAGATAAAATAATAAAAACGAGCTTTTTGAGAGAATCAAACATTAACGTCTGAACTTCCACTGAACACGTTTACGTCCTGATTACCGATCCTCTCCGATCAGTCGGGTCTGAACAGCGGAGTCGGCGGAAAGTCACCGGGGTCGTTGTTACCGGAGAGCAGCGGGCCGTCTGGCTCCAGCTGCCCGGTAATGGCGCCCGTCCTCCGGCAGGAGTCAGCACGTAGCTTCCGCTGCCACGGAGCGAGACGACGCAGGAGGTTTGAGGTAAAAAGATGAAAACGAGATAAACCAAAAGTCAAACGAGGCGAATGAACGCGGAGCTGCCCCCGGAGAGAAAGGCGGACACGTGGAGCCGATAATCGCATTATTTAAAAAAAATACCAAAACGGTAAAAACCGTCGACAGCACAGAGATAATTATTGTTTTGTTTATATTATCTGTGTTGCTGGACTGGTCTGCAGGGATCGGGTTCTCCGGTTAACTGCTGGCTTGTCTTATTTCGGGGCTGAGCGGAGGGCCGAGCCGCGGCTGCCCCACAAGCCTCCACTGCGAAGCCGCCATGAATGTTTTGGAGACTCGGGGACAAACGAGAAGAAAACCCCAGAAATCTGCTTCAAAACGTGGCGTACTGCTCACCTGCTGGTTCAGACAGAAACCCGGGGTCTTCCCGCACACCTCGGCGGTCGTTCGGGTTCTGGAGGTACTTTCAAAGTATGTTTTTTTCGGCCGCAAACCCCGGGGAGTCAGGTCCAAACGAATCCGACAAAAGGAGCGTCTAGTCCGGTATGAAACTCCGCCCAGCGCCGCAGGGGGAGGAACTCCGGGGGAAAGCATGAGGACAAAGGCGGAGGATGAAACCAGAGACAGCGGCTAAAGCTGCAGCCAAGCCCGCTGGAGCTGCTCGACGTGTCCCACTATAATAACAGTTTACTGTCATTTACACAGACTGGCTCCTAGACCCCCGCCCGGACTCTGCTCCACATGCTCAACCGGCGGGGAGACGGAGCACCGGGACCCGGAGACCAGCTGCTGATGCTGCCGCTTGGAGGAGGGCGCTGCCCGGAGCTCCGGGCCCCGAGAGGAGGAACCGGAGGACGCAGAGAGTCATCGGGTCTGGCAGCGGCTCGGGACTCCGTCCCCGGCCTCATGCGGTGCGCGTCAGCGGCGGCATCCCGCGGAGGAGACCCGGTCCCCCGGTCCGAGCTCCACCAGTCACCGAGAGGTCTGATCGATTACTGATCGACCAGAGGCTGATTCAGAACTTAACTTAATAAATGAATGAATCAGTGAGGGGCCCCTGAGGGCCAGACTTCAGGGGCCCCTCACTGAAGTATTACCCACAGTTCACAGCGCTGTGACGTCAAACATGTTCACAGAAGACGAATGATTAATAACTGATTAATAACTGATTAATAACTGATTAATAACTGATCAATAACTGATCAATAACTGATCAATAACTGATTAATAACTGATTAATAACTGATCAATGCAGCGGCCTGAAGGTGAGTGATGAGGTCACTGTGTCGTCAAGGAAACCACACATGGCGCAAACACCCTTTTAACAGCAGCACTCTGACGTCATTGTTCAGGTGAATGTGACATCATTATTTAATTATGTCAGGTGTTATAACTGATTCTTTAAACGTGGCCCTTAAATCATAGAATAGAACAGAATAGAACAGGACTTATTTCTATTTCTTTTCAGTATTATATTAACTGGCATCTTTAACTTTACTGTACATCATTCTCTAGTAGTTTCAGTAACCATATGTTCTTTTATCTACAAATCATAATCTGTTTTTATTATTATTATTTTGTATTTTAATTTATTTTATGTTATAATTATTTTATTTTTTGTCATTTATATTTTTGTTTTTATTACTTTATATATTTTATTTCTGTGAGCACCTTGGGTCAATTACATTGCGTTTAAGTGTGCTATATAAATAAACGTGACTTGACTTGAGAGCAGAGCAGAGCAGAGCAGAGCAGAATAGAATAGAATAGAATAGAATAGAGCAGAACAGAGCAGAGCAGAGCAGAGCAGAATAGAATAGAACAGAGCAGAACGTCTGTATTGTCATTTTACCACATGAAGCTGACCCCAGGTCTCTCAGGTGCCGTGAAGGTAAAGGAATAAATACATATGTACTAAATATAAAACACTAACATGACACAACCTGTTCACACATAAGAAGAAGTCACTGTTATTACACATCACATGAAATTATTGCACATTATTATTTCTTTAATGTTGAGTTGTTCAGTGATTCTGGTTCTTGTCTAGAATCCGTTCCTTAGTCTGGGTTAGGGTCTGGGTTAGGGTCTGGGTCTGGGTCAGGGTCTGGGTCTGGGTCTGGGTCTGGGTCAGGGTCAGGGTCTGGGTCTGGGTTAGGGTCTGGGTTAGGGTCAGGGTCTGGGTCTGGGTCAGGGTCAGGGTCAGGGTCTGGGTCAGGGTCAGGGTCAGGGTCTGGGTCTGGGTCAGGGTCTGGGTTAGGGTCAGGGTCTGGGTCTGGGTCAGGGTCAGGGTCTGGGTCAGGGTCTGGGTCTGGGTCAGGGTCTGGGTCTGGGTCTGGGTTAGGGTCAGGGTCTGGGTCTGGGTCAGGGTCTGGGTCTGGGTCAGGGTCTGGGTCAGGGTCAGGGTTAGGGTCAGGGTCAGGGTCTGGGTCAGGGTCTGGGTTAGGGTCAGGGTCTGGGTCTGGGTTAGGGTCAGGGTCTGGGTCTGGGTCTGGGTCAGGGTCTGGGTCAGGGTCAGGGTCTGGGTCTGGGTTAGGGTCAGGGTCAGGGTCTGGGTCTGGGTTAGGGTCAGGGTTAGGGTCAGGGTCAGGGTCTGGGTCAGGGTCTGGGTTAGGGTCAGGGTCTGGGTCTGGGTTAGGGTCAGGGTTAGCCTTCAGTGTCTCTGAACCGTCCAGCCTTACATGATTCATAATGAACGTCTCCCTCGTCCTGTAACACCTGTAACACCTGTAACACCTCTAGTCTCTGTCTCATTATCTGTTTTTCTCAGTGAATGTGTTTGTTCCAACTTTGTCAATAAAGATATAAAACTATGTGGTGAGTGTCTGCCCCCCCCCCCCCCCCGCTTCATTAATTATCAGTAATGAAGAAGAGTCCGGTACGAGAAGGAGACGGAGGAGACGGAGGAGTGTTAGAGGTTTACCTGCTGGAGGAGGAGGAGAACAGTTCCACATTTAATATTTTATTTTATTTATTTTCACCAAATAAAATTCCTTTTATGTACAAACACTTGGCAACAGATGGCTCTGATTGTGAAACAGTGGCGGAGAACAACCTGAAGGGGGCAGTAATGAACCAGAAGAAGAAGAAGAAGTATCGCGGGACTTCCGGTTAAGGAAGCACGAGGAGAGTGGCGGTTTGTTTGAATCTCCGAGAGATACTTTCGTTAATATTAAAGTTTGTCTGGCGGTTTGGCATAATCTGATTTGTGACTGGGTCTGAATAGAATAATGGAGGAGGATGAGGGGAATGAGGATTGGATGGAAGGTCTGGAGGATTGGAGGGGTCGGGGTTGTGGACGGGGTAGAGGGAGAGGAGGATTGAGCAATGCTAGGTCTGAGGGAGGGGGAAGGGACCGTCGAAGAGGAGTATTGAGGATGTACCCGATGCGGTAAGAGATGTGCGTAGGAAGGTAAGTCAGGAAGAGGATTTGAAAGTAGTTGTTAAATTTAAAGAGGGGCATGATATAGGCGAAATTGGTTTTGTTTTTTTTGACTAATGGATTGAAAAAGGCAGTAGGTGACATAGTTATGGCAAAGGTGTTAAGAGTTGGCAGACTACTAATTAGATGCAAGGATATTGAGCAAAGAGACAAGGCTATGAGAATACAATCGGTGTGTAAGAAAGAAGTGAGTGAAGTGCGACTCTTCGGAGGTATAAGAGCAAGAGGAGTGATATCGGGTATACCGATTGGGGAAAAATTGGATGATCTTAAAAAGAATATTAAGGGAGGAGCAGTAGTGGATATAAAAAGATTACAAGCAAAGCAGAATGGAGAAAAAGTAGATAGCACTTCCATACTTTTGGAATTCAAGGATGAAGTGTTGCCAGAGAAATTAATGGTGGGTTATTTGAGCTTCAGGGTGCGGGAGTATATCCCTCCTCCAATTTGATGCTATAGATGTCAAAGGTATGGTCATATAGCTAAAGTTTGCAAAGGGAAATTAAGGTGTGGGAAATGTGGAGGAGAGCATGAATATGGGGAATGTGGAGAGGGGGTTGAGAGGAAATGTTGTAACTGTGGTGGGGATCATACGGCTGCGTATGGGGGTTGTCCTGTAAGTAAAAAGGCAGTTGTGGTGCAGCAGGTACGGACTACACAAAACATTACATATGCTGAAGCTGTAAAGGTTGTCAATAAGGAGAGGAAAGAGACACATGAGATACCGGTAACACAAGATAATGAAGCTGAAAGCAGAAGGCCTGAGGAGGATGTGATAAACTCAGAGAAGCTGATTCTGTTTATAGCGTATGTGGTTAATTGTGCTGATCAAGCTAAAACAAAAACTGAGAAAATAAAAATTATTGTTAAAGCTGCTGCAAAATTCTTGAATATGGAGAATTTATCATGGGAAAAGATACAAGCTAATCTCATACAGGGTGAAACAAGTGATCCAATATCAACACCTGTAACAACTTATTGATTTTACAGTGGAATGCAAGAAGTCTTATAGCAAATGGGCAAGAATTAAAAGGTTTTATTAACAATTTAGAGATAAAACCAGATGTAATTTGCATTCAGGAGACATGGCTTAAACAATCATTAGATTTTGTTATAAAGGGGTACATAAGTGTTAGAAGGGATAGAGTGGAGGGAAATGGTGGCGGGTGTGCTACATTTGTTAAAAGAGGGATTCAGTTCAGAGAGGTTAAGAAGGGTAGGGATTTGGAATATATTGTAATAGAAATATGGACAAATAGGGGTAGTATGGGTCATCAGTTTTTACAATCCATGCAAACAATTAGAAGTTGAGCATCTGGATGAAATGTGGGAGAACTTAAATGGGAAAGGTATTTGGTGTGGCGATTTTAATGCTCACAGTACTCTTTGGGGGGATAGGGATGATTCAAATGGAAATGTGATTGAGGAATATTTAGGTGAGAAGGGGTGAATATGCTTGAATGATGGATCAGGTACGAGAATAGATGTAGCAAGGGGGTATGAATCAGCTATAGATCTGACTTTAGCTACAAAGGCAGTAGCTGACAAGTGCAACTGGGAGATATTGAGGGAAAGTACCATAGGCAGTGACCATTTTCCAATTGCTATTGGTGTAGGAGTGGAGCTGGTAAGAGAGCATGTAATGAGTGAAGGCAGGTGGATGTTAGAAAAGGCTGACTGGGAAAAATTTAGAGAAGTTAGTGAATTGATTGGGTGTAAATAAGGATCAAAGTATTGAGAATTTATGTAGGGAAATCAGCAGCAGCCTGGTAGATGCAGCAGAAGCAGGTATTCCAAAAACTAAAACTAAAAATGTCAATAGAATTGTACCATGGTGGTCTAAGGAATGTAGCGAGTGTATTAAGAATAGGAATAGATGATTTAGAATTTTAAAAAGGACACACAGTTTTCAAAGTATGATTGAATACAAGAGATTGCAAGCAATTGTGAGACAAACAATAAAGAAGGCAAAGAAAGTTTACTGGGAAAGGTTTTGTGATTCTATTGGTAGGACCACGCCAATACAACAAGTGTGGGGAATGATAAAGAAAATGAGGGGTATTGGGAGAGAATATGAATATCCTGTGATGATGGATGATAACAGGAGTATTACTAATAGTAGAGACAAGGCTGAAGTTATAGCAAAAACATTAGTAAAGGTACATAGTGAAGAAAATTTAGATCAGGAAGAAAGGGAAGGAAGGGAAGTTACTTTAATAAGATATAGAGCAGAGTTGGGTAACAATATTGAGGAAGGTGGAGTGATGGATGTAATATTTACAATGAAGGAATTGAATTGTGCTTTGAAGAAAGTGGGTAAATCTACACCAGGAAAGGATAAGGTTTACTATGCTATGCTAGAGAATCTAACTGATAAAGGTAAGGAAGTTATATTGATTCTTTTTAACAAAATATGGGTGGAAGGGGTAATTCCATGTGCTTGGAATGAATCAATTATTATTCCTATTAGAAAGCCTGGTAAAGATGCTAAATTGCCTAGTAGTTATAGACCTATTGCACTTACATCCCAGTTGGGCAAAACCATGGAAAGAATGGTAAACGATAGATTGGTATTCTTACTAGAAACTAGAGGTGTGTTAAAGAATTACCAGAGTGGTTTTAGGAAAGGTAGGGGGACCATGGACCCAACTGTGCTGCTTGAAGATGCTATAAGAAAGGCTCAGGTAAACAAAGAAACTGTTTTAGCTATATTTTTTGATATAGAAAAAGCGTATGATATGATGTGGAAGGAGGGGCTTCTTATCAAATTATATCAGTTGGGAGTAAAGGGGAGAGTGTTTGCGTGGGTAAAGTCATTTTTATCTGAAAGAAGAATTAAAGTCAAAATAAATGGGGTACTGAGTGAGGAATATGAGGTAGACAATGGGACTCCTCAAGGCAGTATTATTAGTCCATTACTATTTTCATTAATGATAAATTACATATTTAACAATGTAGAAAGGTCTATTGGTGTGGCTTTATTTGCAGATGATGGAGCAATGTGGAAAAGGGGGAGGAATGTCCAGCACATTGCAAGTAAGATGCAACAAGCAGTGGATGTAGTACATAAATGGGCAATTGAGTGGGGATTCAGGATATCTGTTGAAAAAACAAAGATGATTTTCTTTACTAGGAGAAAAATAAGTCAGGAGTTAAAGATCCAAATATCAGATAAGGAATTGGAAAGAGTAGAGTGTTTTAAGTATCTTGGGATGTGGTTTGATAAAAGATTAACATGGGCAGTACATATTCAAAAGATGGTAGAGAAGTGTAAAAAGGTATTGAATGTAATGAGATGTATGCGTGGGGTAGAATGGGGTGCAAATAGGAGTGCTATGCAAACAATGTATGTTGGAATGATTAGGTCAGTTTTTGATTATGGATGTGTTGTATATGGGTCTGCTGCTAAGACTGTGTTAAATAAATTGGACAGAATACAGAGTCAAGCTTTAAGATTATGTTGTGGAGCTATGAGGACAACCCCAGTGGCAGCCATCCAAGTTGAGATGGGGGAGATGCCTCTAGATCTCAGAAGGGACCAGCTCAGTCTAGTGTACTGGACAAACCTTAAAGGTCATAGGATAGACCATATAAGTCAATCAACTCTGGTACAGTGTCAAGAGAGACAGAAAGGTACAAAGAGTAGTTTTGGGTGGATTATTAAACAGAAAGTAAATGAGATGGAAATAGCCTCATTAGATCTAAGTCCTACAGTAGTGTATTCAAGAGTTCCTTTATGGACTCTTGAAGATCTTTCAGTTGATCTTAGTCTATTGGAAGAAGCTAAGAATGAGGATATAGATAATTATGTGGTGCAGGGGTATTTAAGGGAGAGATATGGGGATAGAATTATATTGTACACAGATGGGTCCAAAAGGGATGCGGGAGTGGGAGTGGCTTTTGTTATTCCAAAGTTAAAAATAACATCACAAAATAGAATTAATCATAATTTAGCAGCATATACAGCAGAATTAATTGCTATTTTGATGGCACTTTCTTGGGCTAAGAGCAATAGGCCAAGAAGTTTAGTAATTGCTTCAGATTCCGCTTCAGCTCTGATAAGTATTCAAAACATAAATTCACAATCTAGACAAGACATTGTTCTAGAAATAGTCCAGATGGCAAACAAGATATTGAAAGCTGGAATAAATGTTGGTTTTGTATGGGTTCCTACTCATAAAGGAGTGACCGGGAATGAGTTAGCTGATAAGTATGCAAAAAAGGCAACAGAACTGGATCATATAAGTTTAAGTATTAAGTATAGTAAGGCTGAAGTTGAATCCATTATTAAGGGAAAGATAAAGGAGAAGTGGCAAGTCTTGTGGGATACTGGTCAGACAGGTAGGAAAATGTATAGTATTCAAAGAAGAGTGGGGGTGAGTAGAAGTACTTGCAGAAATACACAGGAAGAGAACATAATTTCACGAATGAGATTTGGGCACACAGGACTAAATAGTACATTATTTCTAGTGGGAAAACATGCTGATGGGAGATGTAGTGTATGTAACACTCAGGAAACCATAGAACATGTAATTGTAGAATGTACTAGATATGGTAAAGAGAGGCAACAGTTAAGCCATCAACTAGAAGAGGAAGAGACTCCTTTAATATTAAATGATATTTTACAAAAGAAATCTGGAGATGTATGTTTTAAGTTTCTTTTTTCTTTTCTTAGAAGAACTGGTCTAATAAAGATCATTTAAGCATAGGGACATATAGTATTCAGACCCACACTCCATTTCAGAAGGTGGCGGTAATGCAACCAGACGTTGTTTGCCAACTGCCATAAAACAAGAAGAAGAAGCAGAAGAAGAAGAAGTATCGCGTCAGCACCACAACACCACAGAAGAAGAGGAGGAGGAGCGGTAGCAGGAAGTGAAGAGCAGCAGACATTAGCCTGTTAGCTGTTAGCTGGCTGACGCTGTGTACTATGAAGCTTCTAAACTGAACCGTGAGTTTGATTCCTTCTTGTTTCTGACTTTAAACGTTTGTGTTTGTTCACCGAGCAGCAGCTACGTCCGCTGTTAGCATCAAGCTAAGCGTTAGCTAACTTCCTGTCCTGGCGCTTTCCCCGCAGCTAGCTCCGAGTTTAGACTGTTGATGTGGAGCTGGACACAAGTGGTCTGAGCCGGGGGGGGGCACATAACCCGGGTTAACCGCTGCTAGCCCGGGACCCGGGTTCACCACTACTAACCTGTGCTAACTTCTGATAACCCGGGCTAACAGCTGCTAACAGCTGGGTCAGGTGAGCTGTCGCTCCACCTGTATGTGTCAGTAAACACAGGTGAGGTCTCAGGTGAATGGTCAGTCTCAGTCTCAGCAGGTTAGTAGCAGGAGGGGGCGTTACCCTGAGCCACGTTGTTCCAGTCAGACTGCTGCTAAGCCCCGCCCCCTGTGTGCAGGTGTGTGACCCGTGCTGACCTGTGTGAGCTGCAGTGGGCGATGGCTCTGATCGAAGGAGTTGGAGATGAGGTGACGGTGCTGTTCGGCTCGCTGCTGCTGCTGATGGTGCTGCTGCTCGCCTGGATCTCCACCCGCACCTCCGAACCCCCAGAGCACCTGTTCACCTCCTCCACAGGCTCCGCCCCCTCACAGAGGACCAGCCCCACCAACCAGGACTCTTCCTTTTCCTCTGCCCCTCCATCATCAGCTTCTTCTTCAGACTCCACCTCCGTGAATGACAGCTCTGTGACGGGGGCCCCGCCCACAACCACGTCCACCCAGGAGCAGGAGGGGGAGGGGGGGACGGGGGAGGAGGGAGGGACAGATGGGGTGAGGAACCGAGGAGAGACGTTGTCGTCTCAGAGGAACATGGTGGTCCGACTGAAGTTCCTCAACGACACAGAGAGAACAGCTCAGGTCAAACCCCAGGACACCATCGGCTACATCAAACGGTAACACACAGTAGTACACACAGTAGTACACACAGTAGTACACACAGTAGTACACACAGTGGTACACACCCCCTGGCATTGAACCCGTGTGTGTTCTGACCCGACCCGTTCTGTCTCCTCCTCCTCCAGGACCTACTTCGCGGGCCAGGAGCAGCAGGTCCGGTTGATCTATCAGGGTCAGCTGCTGCAGGACGATGCTCAGACTCTGGCGTCTCTGAACCTGGCCCATAACTGCGTCCTGCACTGTCACATCTCTCAGCACGCCAGGCGGGGGGCGGGGGGCGGGCCGCGGCCTGCCGACCAGGTGCAGGTGGCGCTGAACGTGGGCAGCCTGATGGTGCCGCTGCTGGTCCTGATGCTGTCGGTGCTGTGGTACTGTCAGATCCAGTACCGCCAGTTCTTCACGGCGCCGGCCACCGCCTCGCTGGTCGGAGTCACCATCCTCCTCAGCCTGGTGGCCTTTGGGGTCTACCGCCGCTAGCTGCTCTCTGATTGGCCGCTGTAGACGAAGGACGCTGACCATAGTTCATGTTTGTTTCTGTTGCTATGGAGACGCTGAGTATAAACAAGGACTTCAATGATGAATTTTAGGACACGTGTCTCTGTAGGTTTCTCATCATCGTGCCTCTTTGAGTTTCTACCTGTCTGTCTACCTGCCTGTCTGTCTGTCTGTCTACCTGTCTGTCTACCTGTCTGTCTGTCTGTCTGTCTACCTGTCTGTCTGTCTGTCTGTCTGTCTGTCTACCTGTCTGTCTACCTGTCTGTCTGTCTGTCTGTCTGTCTGTCTGTCTGTCTCTCTGTCTGTCTGTCTGTCTGTCTACCTGTCTGTCTGTCTGTCTGTCTACCTGTCTACCTGTCTGTCTGTCTGTCTACCTGTCTGTCTGTCTGTCTGTCTGTCTGTCTGTCTGTCTGTCTACCTGTCTGTCTGTCTGTCTACCTGTCTGTCTACCTGTCTGTCTACCTGTCTGTCTGTCTACCTGTCTGTCTACCTGTCTGTCTGTCTGTCTGTCTGTCTACCTGTCTGTCTGTCTGTCTGTCTGTCTACCTGTCTGTCTGTCTGTCTACCTGTCTGTCTACCTGTCTGTCTGTCTACCTGTCTGTCTACCTGTCTGTCTACCTGTCTGTCTGTCTGTCTGTCTGTCTACCTGTCTGTCTGTCTGTCTACCTGTTGAATGAAAGTCATGTCTGAATTTCAGCTTTTGAAGAAAACTGATTAAATCATTTATTTATCTCGTTGTTTCTTCTTGTCTCTGAACATCAGACTCTTGAACATGTGACACAAATAGAGACGTTTCCATAGCAACTAAAGACATCAGTCATGGAGACAGTCATCTGGTATCATGTATTATTTTAATTTGAAGTCTGACGCTGCAGGAACAGGAAGTAAAATCAGCTGCTGTTAATAACTAGAAGACTCTGGGTCCTCTGAAGACGTCTCCTCCGTCAACACTGGAAGACACACAGACAACAGCTGATCAGTCCTGTTTCAGAGTGATGTCAGAGTGATGTCACTACCTGTAGCTGAGCAGCCAGGTGTTCAGGAAGCTCCACAGATGCAGCTTCTAGCAGAAGGATGGTTTGAGTCAGAGGGAACCTGGAGGAAGACGACGACTTTTCATCGTCCACATCACGCTGGGTCACCTGCTGCAGACTGAGCACATGTACACATGTTCTAAACGGGTTCTAAACGGGTTCTAACTCTGTAGAATCGTCCGATTTCTGAATGGACCCTGGTCCATCAGATCAGTAGAGGCAGCTATGGATGAACTGGACTCAGGTGAGTTTACCTGTCGCTCACTGAGGTCAGCAGGTACTCGGTGTACATGTGTTTCCAGTCGTAGATGATTGACAGCACGGCGTCTCTGAAGGGTCGCAGGTCGACCTGCAGCCAGCCGCGCAGAATGATGACATCATCCAGGTGAGTCACATCAGTGCTGAGTCTGTGGAGTGACTCAATCTGGATCAGAACCAGAGAGAAACTGGTGTCACCAATGGGACAGGTGAGGACAGGTGAGGATGAGTAAAGACAGGTGAAGACTGATGAGGACAGGTGAGGATGAGTAAAGACAGGTGAGAACAGGTGAGGATGAGTAAGGACAGGTGAGGACAGATGAGGACAGGTGACGATGAGTAAGGACAGGTGAGGACAGGTGAGGATGAGTAAGGACAGGTGAGGATGAGTAAAGACAGGTGAGGACAGATGAGGATGAGTAAAGACAGGTGAGGACAGGTGAGGATGAGTGAGGACAGGTGAGGACAGGTGAGGATGAGTAAAGACAGGTGAAGACAGATGAGGACAGGTGAGGACAGGTGAGGATGAGTAAAGACAGGTGAGGACAGATGAGGATGAGTAAGGACAGGTGAGGACAGATGAGGACAGGTGACGATGAGTAAGGACAGGTGAGGACAGGTGAGGATGAGTAAAGACAGGTGAGGACAGGTGAGGATGAGTAAAGACAGATGAGGACAGATGAGGATGAGTAAAGACAGGTGAGGACAGATGAGGATGAGTAAAGACAGATGAGGACAGGTGAGGACAGGTGAGGATGAGTAAAGACAGGTGAGGACAGGTGAGGATGAGTAAAGACAGGTGAGGACAGATGAGGACAGGTGAGGACAGGTGAGGATGAGTAAAGACAGGTGAGGACAGATGAGGATGAGTAAAGACAGGTGAGGACAGGTGAGGATGAGTGAGGACAGGTGAGGACAGGTGAGGATGAGTAAAGACAGGTGAAGACAGATGAGGACAGGTGAGGATGAGTAAAGACAGGTGAGGACAGATGAGGATGAGTAAGGACAGGTGAGGACAGATGAGGACAGGTGACGATGAGTAAGGACAGGTGAGGACAGGTGAGGATGAGTAAAGACAGGTGAGGACAGGTGAGGATGAGTAAAGACAGATGAGGACAGATGAGGATGAGTAAAGACAGGTGAGGACAGATGAGGATGAGTAAAGACAGGTGAGGACAGATGAGGACAGGTGAGGATGAGTAAAGACAGGTGAGGACAGGTGAGGATGAGTGAGGACAGATGAGGACAGGTGAGGATGAGTAAAGACAGGTGAGGACAGGTGAGGATGAGTAAAGACAGGTGAGGACAGGTGAGGATGAGTAAGGACAGGTGAGGATGAGTAAGGACAGGTGAGGACAGGTGAAGAAGGGTGAGGACTAGGGGTTGTACCGACAAGCCGGCTTCACTTCTGTACCGTGACTCTTTAAGTGTCAGACGAGTCACTGATCATGTGACCATAACAACATGGCCGCCTCCTAGATGACAGGTGAGGAGCCACGATGAAGCCCATACAACCGTGTCAGGTAGGACAATATGTGTTCAGGTCATTACTTTCTACTGTGATGTCATCGACTAGTCCACGTTGACTTTCACCACATATTAGTCAACTTTAAAAAATCTGAAGTCGTTCAACCCCTAGTGAGGACAGGTGAAGACAGGTAAGGACAGATAAGGACATGTATGGAGAAATGGGGACAGAGTGTCTCACCTCTCTCTGGAAGTCCTTCAGGGTGGGTGGGGTCTCCTCAGGCTCCAGCTCCTCAGGTCCCAGCTGTCTGCTGTAGGACAGGAACTCTTGAAACACTGCCGTCCTGTCGCTCTGCCACAGGTGAGAGTACCTGTCCAGCCCCGCCCTTAGATGCTCCGCCTCCTCCTCCGCCTTCAGAAGATGATGAATCACTTCCTGCTCCAATGCACAGAGCTCTGGATTCTGCTGAAGGGACACCTGAGAGACAGATGAGAGACATACAGACAGGTGAGAGACGGGTTCAAGAAGCCTCAGTGGCTCAGAGTATGATGTCATGGTCACCTGGTAGTTGCCATGGCAACTGACGGAGATCCTGGGCGGGAGACTGGCTGCGGCGTAAATGTCACTAATGACGGACTTCAGGAAGTCTGACAGGCCGCCGCCCACCGACGGCTCAAACACACTTCCTGTTTCCTGCAGATGAAGACTGACTGCCAACAACGGAGCGCTGCAGCTCTACAGGGACACAGACAGAGACAGACAGGTAGTACACAGGTGTGTGTACAGGGGTGTGTCTGTACAGGTGTGTGTACCTGTGGGTTCATGTGGTCAGACAGGAAGTGCAGTTCTCTGAGCAGCAACCGATACAGTCCGTCCTGGACCTCACCATCGATGTAGTCCACATATGAGCTCCACGTCTCAGAGGACACATCAGCTCTGTACAGACTCCAGTTCACCTGTGGACAAGTCAACAGAGACACGTCAGAGACAGAGACATCACACATCACCAGGTGATTCCTTTCCTACCTGTGTTAACCTGAGCAGCTCCTGTCCTTCGTCTCTGATGCGGTTGCAGGTCTCTTCTGTAGCTCCGCCCTCTAACAAGGAATCAGCTGAGAGCTGCAGCAGGTGAAGCTCCGCCCACCCCTGCATACACAGAATCACACCTGAGCACAGACAGACGGAGTCCAGACAGACGGAGCTCAGACTGACGGAGGGAACTCACCTGGATGAGGTCCATCATGGCGGCCATGTTGGCTCTAGCCTCTCTCACTGTGGAGTGGATGATCAACACTGTGTGTGTCTGCTGCTGCACCAGCTGTTGAACACCTGTACACAGCAGAACACCTGCAGCTTCAGAACCTGACCTTTGACCCTGGCCCCTGACCCGCCCCCAAGGAGTCCTCTGTGTCACCTTCACAGCTCCAGGTGTTCCCCTGGAGTTGGGACAGAATCTGGTTCAGCTGCTGAAGCTGCTCCCGGATGAGAGGCAGCTCTACCTGTAGGGCGTCTGTCACCACCTGAAGGAGGAGCACAGTCCGAACCTCAAACCTCGCTTGGACCACCCTCACCTGGACTAGTGGCAGGACGTACCTGGTTGTAGCAGGACACCATGTGACTCAGGTCGAGGTAGATCTTTCTGACGTCCTCTCTGCTGCTGAAGAGTTGAGCAGCATGGGGGCGGAGATCCACGTCTCTCTCCCTGCTCACGTACCTGAGCCCCCTCAGCGCCGCCTCCACCTGGAGACATGAGTCCAGGTGAGTCTCAGAGTTTCACCCGTCATCTACAATAAGGCCTGACCTTCATGACCCCTGGACGTGTCTCACCTTCAGGCTACAGCTGACCTCCAGTGGGCCGAGCTCCGTGACTTGGATCAGAGGATGTTTCAGGATGAAGCCACAGTCCGAGTCCAGCTGAGAACTCCAGTTTGACCTGATGTTGTCCATGAAGTCCTGCAGGATGTCCCCCATCTGCTGGAACCTCTGCAGAACCAGCTGGGCCTCAGGTGAGTCCGAACACCTGAACACGGCACAGAGATTTGTATTACAGGTTCCAGGATTCTGGTCAGATGTTATGAGTGCAGGTCTCACAGGTGTTGGACCGTCCGGTAGCTCTTCAGAGCTTCTTCAGCTCTCAGGTGGAACTGCTGAGTCCAGCTGAGCCGAGCTGCAGCCGTAGGACAGAACCTGCCAAAGGTTTTGGACTTGTCTCTGTGGTTGTGGAACAGCAGTTCGGTCTGATCCAGCTCCTTCAGGACCAGCATCACCAGCCGGGTCAGCTGAGGGTGCAGCTGATCCCGGACCTGAGGTCGGTCCAGGACAAACCCAAACATCTTCATCAGCTGGAACACAGATCAGACCGGATCAAACCAGACTGGGTCTAACCAGACCAGACTGGATCAAACCAGACTGGGTATAACCAGACCAGACTGGATCAAACCAGACCAGTTACCCTCAGAGTGACAGTGGCAGGCCGGTACCTTGGCTCCAGATGTGGGCCCGCTGCAGGCATCCAGGGCCCGGCTGAGGACCGACACCAGCCGAGTCTCTATGTGGGACACCTGACACTGGAACTGGTCCAGGTGCAGCTGGAAGCTCTGAGGGAGGAGTCACAGCTCAGACAAGACAACCTCACATCACCTGACTGTCACCTGCTAGACTCACCTGGTCGTCCGGGTCGGTTGAGTCACAGCTGCAATCAGACAGGAGCTTCACATGAACCAGGAAGTCCTGATACACCTCCTGGACCACATCAGTCCACATCCTGCCATCGACACTGGACAGAACCGTCTGGTCCAGCTGCTCCAACTGGAGGGTGACACAGAACACCTCCTGGAGGAAGGGTGAGGAAGGGTGAGGAGAGGGTGAGGAGTGGGTGATGCTGTACCTGGACAACAGGTTAGAACCAGACTCTTGTGGAATCGGTACCTGGATGCTGTGCAGACGTCTGAGGAAGTTGTCCAGGTGGAAGAAGACCAGGTGTGAAGGGAAGTCCCAGCTGGCTGAGCCCTGCGGAGACACATCAGACCAGCCATGGGACTACAGTTCCCAGAATCCCCTGCAGTTCTCAGACTCAGTTACCTGCTTGAGGCTCTGGTCCAGCAGAGTCTGGTTCTGAGTGTAGACCTCTTTCAGGGTCTGCAGAGTCCATATCACCAGTCTGATGTTATCCAGAACCAGACAGGGCTCTGACACCAAACCACGCATCACTTCCTGTCCCCGCAGGAACTTCCTGCTCTGCAGAAGAAGACAGATTCTGGTTCATGTCTTTAAACCCTAGGATAGACCAGAACCAGGACCAGGAAGAGGTACCATTTGGATGAAGAGGTTGCAGATCTCCTGGAGAAGAACCACCATCCTACAGGGACTGCAGTAGAACTCAGACCGGACCCACAACAGCCGCACCTCCTCCATCACTGCAGCTATGTGGTCCTTCAGCTGTCAATCACACAGTTTAGTCACACCTGTCCAAGACTAGGACATGTCTCTATGTCGCCATGTCTCCATGTCTCCAGGTTAAACACTACCTGCTGGAACTCCACTTGCTGCACCTCCTCCAGCTTCACCTGGACTGGACGCAGGTTCATGGTCACGTCCTCGGCCTCCTGCAGAGCTGAGAGGACAAAGGACAGGTGTGTTTGTGACTGCAGGTGTCTCTGTGCCCTACATGTCCACGACATACCTTCCTGAACGTCTCTGTAGATGTCTCTCAGAGTGGACCAGTAGACGCTGTCTGCTCTCTGGACGATGGATGCCACCAGCTGAGCTCTGGGACTCATCAGCTGACAACAACAACAACAAACAGGTGTCCTTTAACAACAGGAAGTCTCCTGTCACCATGACGATCTGGAGTCAGTAGGTCACCTGCTGTTGGATGAACTCCAGGTTCTTCAGTCGGTTCCACCAGAAGTTAAACTCCTCTGAAGGAAGCGGCTTCAGTCCATCCAGAACTGGTCTGGACCAGTCCTGCTGTAGGAACTCTGACACTAGCTCCGCCCACTCCACGATGGAGCCGTCACAGGCGTGGACGAGCTTCGAGTCTGACCACTTGCTGTCAGGACAGAAGAAGAAGAAGAAGCTTAGTGTGGGACTTCCTCTCAGGACATCAGATCATGACACACCTGTACACACACCTGTACACACACCTGTACACACGCCAGTACACACGCCAGTACACACGCCAGTACACACGCCTGTACACACGCCTGTACACACACCTGTAGACACACCTGTAGACACGCCTATACACACACCTGTACACACGCCTGTACACACGCCTGTACACACGCCTGTACACACACCTGTAGACACGCCTGTTCACAAACCTGTACACACACCTGTAGACACACCTGTAGACACACCTGTACACACACCTGTAGACACACCTGTACACACGCCTGTACACACACCTGTACACACGCCTGTACACACACCTGTAGACACACCTATACATACACCTGTACACACGCCTGTACACACACCTGTAGACACACCTGTACACACGCCTGTACACACACCTGTACACACGCCTGTAGACACGCCTGTACACACACCTGTAGACACACCTGTAGACACACCTATACACACGCCTGTACACACACCTGTACACACACCTGTACACACGCCTGTACACACACCTGTACACACACCTGTACACACGCCTGTACACACACCTATACATACACCTGTACACACGCCTGTAGACACACCTGTAGACACACTTGTACACACGCCTGTACACACACCTGTAGACACACCTATACACCTATACATACACCTGTACACACGCCTGTACACACACCTGTACACACGCCTGTAGACACACCTATACACCTATACATACACCTGTACACACGCCTGTACACACACCTGTACACACGCCTGTACACACACCTGTAGACACACCTATACACACACCTGTACACACACCTGTAGACACACCTGTACACACGCCTGTAGACACACCTATACACCTATACATACACCTGTACACACACCTGTACACACACCTGTACACACGCCTGTACACACACCTGTAGACACACCTATACACCTATACATACACCTGTACACACGCCTGTACACACACCTGTACACACACCTGTAGACACACCTATACACCTATACATACACCTGTACACACGCCTGTACACACACCTGTACACACGCCTGTACACACACCTGTAGACACACCTATACACACACCTGTACACACACCTGTAGACACACCTGTACACACGCCTGTACACACACCTGTACACACACCTGTACACACGCCTGTACACACACCTGTAGACACACCTATACACACACCTATACATACACCTATACACACACCTGTAGACACACCTGTACACACGCCTATACACACACCTGTACACACACCTGTACACACGTCTTTACACACACCTGTACACACGCCTCCACACACACCTGTACACACGCCTGTACACATGCCTGTACACACGCCTGTACACACACCTGTAGACACGCCTATACACACAACTGTACACACGCCTGTACACACACCTGTACACACACCTGTACACACGCCTGTACACACACCTGTACACACACCTGTAGACACACCTGTACACACGCCTGTACACACACCTGTAGACACACCTATACACACGCCTGTACACACACCTGTACACACACCTGTACATACACCTGTACACACGCCTATACATACACCTGAACACACGCCTGTAGACACACCTGTAGACACACCTGTACACACGCCTGTACACACACCTGTAGACACACCTATACACCTATACATACACCTATACATATACCTGTACACACGCCTGTACACACACCTGTACACACGCCTGTACACACGCCTGTACACACACCTGTAGACACACCTATACACACACCGATACATACACCTGTACACACGCCTGTACACACGCCTGTACACACACCTGTACACACACCTGTACACACACCTGTACACACGCCTGTACACACACCTGTACACACACCTGTACACACGCCTATACACACACCTCTACACACACCTGTACACACGTCTTTACACACACCTGTACACACGCCTCCACACACACCTGTACACACACCTGTACACACACCTGTACACACACTTGCACACACACCCTTGCTGATCAATGAGTCTTCAGAAAGTGTATCCCAGAATGCATTTCACCTGAGCCAGCAGTGAATTTTGATGGACATATCTGGCACTGTAACCATGGTGACAGTAACAGCTGATCAGCTCATTACAGAACAATAATAACCGATTGATAAAATATAAGTTCAACAGACCAATGACAGCCAGTGGTGAAATGCATGCTGGGAGTTGTGGTTCAGTGCTGATAAGTGTCCTACTGTTCTCTCCCGTCCACATGAAGACCGTCGTCATGGTGACCACGGCTACTGTCATCTTGGTAACTGCTGTGTAGAGGGCCGTCGTCACGGTGACCTTCCTGGCTGAGAGTGTCAGGTTGAGGTAGAAAGGTGCGTCCCTCTACCTGAGCCTTCATCACCTGAGCCTCGTTCCTCTGCCTCTTCATGAACCTCATGGCCTCCTCAGCTACACCTGGAGCCCAGCAGCTGCTCGTCTCTGGGTCGCTGAGCAACACACACGTCACCTGAGCAGGTGAGCAGGTGAGCAGGTTAGCGTTAACCATAGCATGCCAGCACTTCAGCTACACCTGGAGCCCAGCGGCTGCTTGTCTCTGGGTCGCTGAGCAACACACACGTCACCTGAGCAGGTGAGCAGGTGAGCAGGTTAGCGTTAACCATAGCATGCCAGCACTTCAGCTACACCTGGAGCCCAGCGGCTGCTTGTCTCTTGGTCGCTGAGCAACACACACGTCACCTGAGCAGGTGAGCAGGTGAGCAGGTTAGCGTTAACCATAGCATGCCAGCACTTCAGCTACACCTGGAGCCCAGCGGCTGCTCGTCTCTGGGTCGCTGAGCGTAGCACTAACCTCAGGTTTAACCTTAGCATGCTAATAGCAAACCATCATGGCAAACCAACATTCACGTTTGTATGCTAAGGCTAACCTTAGCATACTACCATTAACCATAGCATGCTAACCTTGGCCTCCAGCTAGCGTTAGTCTTCTATTAGTCTTAGAAGACATTAGCTTTAACCTCCTGTTAGCCTCCAGTTAGCCTCAGCTGAAGTTAACCTTAGCTTGCCGTTAGCGTTAGCTTGCATTAGTCTTAGTTTCCCATTAGCATTCGCCTACTTAGAGTAAATTTGCTTGGTCACAGTAAAATGAGTTAAAATAAGATTAAAATAAAATAAATATATGTAAAAATCTATTAAAATAAAATAGTATGAGCAAAAAATTACAAACATACAAACAATTAACATTAACATATGAACAAATGTACAAGAAACAGACTATCCTTAGCTAATAAACGCTAGCTTAGCATTCGGTTAGCTAGCTTTAGCCTCCAGTTAGCCTTAGCCTACCTCCTCGGTGAGGGCAATGACGCAGCTCAGGACGTCACCTCCGTGAACTTCGCGGATGGATAAGATGTTTCTGACGTTTTCTTTGGTGACGGCTTCGCGGCTGGTCTTGGACACACACAGGACTTTGGAGCGGACTCCTGGGGGGAAGTCGAGGCTGACGGAGAGTCCAGAGTCTGGGCTCCGATAGAGGAACAGGTGGCTGAAGTCCTGAGCGCTACAGAAGCTGTTCACGGTCACCATGTTGTCTTCCTCCGAGATGAACTCACACCAGGTCTCAGGGTCCAGTCTGAAGCTGGACAGGCTGAAGGACCGGATGGGGTCCAGCCGTCCGTCCTCTTGACCCTCCATCTGGTTCTGGTTTTCTAGTTCTGTTCCTAATCCTGGTCCTGATCCTGAACCTGGTCTTGGTCTTGGTTTTCTCCTTTGAAATGAATCGAACCAAAATAACCGTTTCAACCGTTAATTGTTTTGTAACGGCAAATTAACGGTGTCTGCCGTTATTATATTATATTATAATTATTATATTATATTATATTATATTATATTATATTATATTACATTATATTATATTATAATATAATATTATTATTATATTATATTATATTATATTACATTATATTATATTATATTACATTATATTATATTATATTATATTATATTACATTATATTATATTATAATATAATATTATTATTATATTATATCATATTATAATATATTATTATTATTATATTACATTATATTATATTATAATATAATATTATTATTATATTATATTATATTATATTATAATATATTATTATTATTATATTATATTATATTATATTATATTATATTATATTATATTATATTATTATATTATTATATTATTATTATATTATATTATATTATAATTATTATTATATTATATTATATTATAATACATTATTATTATTATATTATATTATATTATATTATATTATATTATATTATTATTATATTATATTATATTATATTATATTATAATATATTATTATTATTATATTATATTATATTATATTATTATTATATTATATTATATTTTATTATATTATATTATATTATATTATATTATATTATATTATATTATTATTATATTATATTATATTATATTATATTATAATATATTATTATTATTATATTATTATTATATTATATTATATTATATTATATTATATTATTATTATATTATATTATATTATATTATTATTATTATATTATTATTATATTATTATTATATTATATTATATTATATTATATTATATTATATTATATTATAATTATTATTATATTATATTATATTATATTATTATTATATTATTATTATATTATTATTATTATATTATATTATATTATATTATTATTATATTATATTATATTATATTATATTATATTATATTATATTATATTATTATTATATTATATTATATTGTAATATATTATTATTATATTATATTATATTATATTATATTATATTATATTATTATTATATTATATTATATTATATTATTATTATTATATTATTATTATATTATTATTATATTATATTATATTATATTATATTATATTATAATTATTATTATATTATATTATATTATATTATTATTATATTATTATTATATTATTATTTTATATTATATTATATTATATTATATTATATTATATTATTATTATATTATATTATATTATATTATGTTATATTATTATTATTATATTATATTATATTATATTATATTATATTTATATTATATTATATTATAATATATTATTATTATTATATTATATTATATTATATTATTATTATATTATATTATATTATATTATATTATTATTATATTATATTATATTATATTATATTATATTATATTATAATTATTATTATATTATATTATATTATATTATATTATTATTATATTATTATTATTATATTATAATTATTATTATATTATATTATATTATATTATTATTATATTATTATTATTATATTATATTATATTATATTATATTATATTATATTATATTATATTATTATTATATTACATTATATTATTATTATTATATTATATTATATTATATTATATTATTATTATATTATATTATATTATATTATAATATATTATTATTATTATATTATATTATATTATATTATATTATATTATATTATATTATATTATTATTATATTACATTATATTATTATTATTATATTATATTATATTATATTATATTATTATTATATTATATTATATTATATTATAATATATTATTATTATTATATTATATTATATTATATTATTATTATATTATATTATATTATTATTATATTATATTATATTATATTATAATTATTATTATATTATATTATATTATATTATATTATATTATAATTATTATTATATTATATTATATTATATTATATTATATTATATTATATTATTATTATATTATATTATATTATATTATATTATATTATATTTTATTATATTATATTATATTATATTATAAAACACTACCTGGCCAAAAAAATAAAAAATAAAATAAAAGGTCCCTCTCTACTATCTGGTTGGACCTCCTTTATCTTTGATTACATTCATATTCTCTGTCTCATTGTTTCTATAATCTTCTCCAATGTCTCCAGATTTATTTCCATCCACTGTTTCATTCATTGTATTGATGATGGAGAGTCTGACCACTGCTCAAAGCCTTCTCCAGCACATCCCAAAGATTCTCAATGGGGTTCAGGTCTGGACTCTGTGGTGGCCAATCCATGTGTGAACATGACGTCTCATGCTCCCTGAACCACTCTTTCACAATCTGAGCCCCATGAATCCTGGCATTGATATCTTGGAATATGATCCATTGATGGAATAACCTGGTCATTCAGTATATTCAGGTAGTCAGCTGACCTCATAATGTTGCTGAACCTAGACCTGAGCAACTGCAGCAACCCCAGATCATAGCACTGCCCCCACAGGCTTGTACAGTAGACACTAGGCATGATGGGTGCATCACTTCATCTGCCTCTCTTCTTCCCCTGATGCTTCTCCACTATCCTTCCAGTTTTTAATAATGCCTTGGACAGTTCTTAACCCAGTTTTAGTAGTTTCTACAATCTCCTCTGTTCTCATCTCTGCTTGATGCATGCCAATGATTTGACCCTTCTCAAACAGACTAACATCTTCTCCACGACCACAGGATTTATCAGTTGTTACACACAGTCAACCTTTTTATTTATGTTGTTTAAATCCATGAAAATGCTGAAGGATTAAAATTAATACGTTTAAGTTTCGCACGTCGCTGCTCATCGACAGGATCAGTGAGCGGAGGAGCCTCCTCCACCGTCCACAGGGGGCGCTGTTTTTCTCTGCTGCTTGTCAGGCGACAGTAAAACGCCAGAAGAAGAAAAAGCGGAAGACGCTGATTGGTCGGCGGGTCTTTAAAGACACTATGGCGGCAGCTCGCTATCCGAGAGGAGACGGGAGCGGTTGGGACGTGGGTGTCCTGAAACGGTTCCAGATTAAAGATGGAGATGTGTTTGTGTGTGTTGACGGCGGGAACCCCGCTGCTGATTAATGGAAGATGCTACGAGAAGAGACTCTAGCACCGAGTTAACGGTCTGACATGCTAACTCTGCTAGCAGCCACGAAACATGGCGTCAGTGTGGCGGGAAGGACGCGGAGCTTCTGTGGCAGGTAACAACCTTTACATCCGGGATTTAAACTCAGAAAGGTGTTCTGTTCTGTTCTGTTGTGTTGTGTTGTGTCTGGAGGTGATGAAATAAAAGGCCGACTGAAGCCCCGGCAGTCTGTTCACACCGGGGCCGTGACAAAACCGGACTGAAGCGTATCCTGATCCAGGCACCTCATGCTACATGCTACATGCTACATGCTATACACACAAGCTTCATCCGTACGTGCTACATGCTGCGTGCTACATGCATGCTACATGCTACGTACATGCTACATGCTACGTGCTGTAAACATACAGGCTACATATATGCTGGCTACATGCTACATGCTACAAGCAGCATACCCACTGCCTACACTGTGGTACATATACATGCTAACTACATGTATCATACATGTCACATGTTAGCAGTGATCATGTTCTTTGTGTTTCAGATGAGCATGTACCTGCTGACTGACTCTGCTCTCTGATTGGATGCTGACCTTGTCTAAGCCAACGTAATCAGTGATGTCACTGTGACGGTGAGTATTCTGTGTATGGACGGTGTGTCTCCTCTTCCTCTCATTGGTCAAACTGACTCTTTGTTCCCGGGGATACGGGCGGCGCCATCTTGTGAGTTTGTATCCAGAGTCTGATCAGTCGGTCTGAGGGCGGAGCCACGTGGAGCCGTGATGCCCCGCCCACATGACTGGTGTTTTAGCTTAATGCTAGCTCTGCTCTGCCTCCACCTGTTAAGATGATGGGCCGTACACTGGACTGGTTCTTACAACTCTGTCCCACAGGAGGCTTTAAGGGAGCGGTTGGCATGGCAACTGGTAGTTGATGTCACATCCTGTTTCTATAGCGTCAAATAACTAAAATGAAACTTATAAAAACTTAACATGCATCAGTATTAACTATGTAAAATGAGTTGGCCCAAGCCCCGCCCACTACCATGGAGGGGGTGGAGCTTATGGCCTATACTGCAGCCAGCCACCAGGGGGAGCTCTAGATTTGGCTCCACTTTACAGCAGCTGTTCCTCCTCTATGGCACACTGGGTTAAATCCAGTCAGGTGATGGAGGAGGTCACCTGACAGCGTTACGTGTGTGATGTCACAGAGGGGGTGGGGTCGTTGGGAGATGATGTGAACAAAAGGCCGAATTGAAGCGTCCCGCCAGGCAGTGTGTTCTGAGAACGGGACGCTGTGACAAAGACCGACCGAAGCGTTCATCTGATCCCAGCTGACCCAGAGTCACATGACCCAGATACCTGAGACCCCCACTAACACCTGTCTGTTCCTCTGCAGGGGCCCGGGCCACTGATGGGGGCGGGACGGCCCTGGATGAAGATGATCAGCTCTGTCGCTACCGCAGGAGTCTGGATGAGTGAGGTCATCAAGTGGCGACGAGGCTTCATGATCAGATGTCGTCATGACTGAAAAATAAATAAATAAATCTTTATTAACTAATCAATGAGTGGTTTAATGGGTGTGTTGAGTTCTTGATGTTCCAGATGTTTTAATCTGTAGAACGAGCTCCATCAGCTGATCCGGTCACGTTGTTACACGTGTCCACCTGAAGGTGGCGCTGCAGCAGAGCCGCTGTTAACCTTAAATAAAGTCTGTCCGGCTGTTTCACTGAGCTGCTGCTGCTCAGGTTGGTTTAGTTTATAGTATATAATGTTTGTGTTTAATTTATAAAATATACAAGTTGATGTAACAACAGTTTGTCCCGAGACGGAGACACTGAGGACACTGAGGACAGTCGTCAGTGGTTGAGACGAGCAGCAGACACCTGTAGGAGGACACACCAGGTGACTACAGGTGGTCCGTTACTCTCCCCCTCGTGCACGCTCCGTCCTTTCCCGTTGGGGGCGTGAACTTTCCCCGGAAGTGGACCACTGATCCCGGTTCGGGCTCAGTCTCGGTCCTCTTTACTGTCAGAACCGGATCCAGCGGCGGGAGCGGAGGATGGACATGGACACGACCCCCCCGGGACACAGGCCGAGCGGTCCGCCGACCCCCCTGCCCCCGGACACGGTCAGTGCTGTTAACGGGGCTAAGCTAACAGAGCTAGCCTCTGGATGCCGCCGAACTCCATTCAGAAAAGCACCGATTCTCCTCAACATAAACCTGCTGCCTGAACCGAACCCGTCCTCTAGTTCACTCGGTCTCATCCGAACCGAACTCTGCACCGGGGGATGTCCGGTCATTGCTCGGTTCATTTGGACCGGAGGTGAAGCGCGAGGAGCAGAGTCCAGGCCGACTCAGAGACACGGCAGCCGGACTGTGGAAGCTAGAGGCTGCACTGTCCTTAAATCCACTGGATTCTGAATGGAGTTTGGTTGAGGCTCCGCAGGGACGATAGATCAGTTATTGATCAGCTGTTCGTCTGAGGGTCTGGTTCAGTGTTGATCATCGTTCTGTCTCATTCATCACTGATTGACTGATCAGTCAGCTGGTTCATTACTGACAGACATATTGTCTCCACCATGATTGTGTCTGAGGTCGATCAGTATCTGTGATCGTTGAACGTCTCCTGCATGACTCTGTTCTGGGTTCCTCTTTCCTGATCGATGCGTCCATCGTCTGATCTGGTCTGTTTTAAAGATGGTGGATGAAGAACTCTGTGGCGTTGGCGTGAAGGTGGAGCCGGACGGAGACGTGGAGATCCAGTCGTACCCGGTCCTGAAGAACCTCCGGGTCCGACTGACAGACATTGGTTCCTGGCTGGGGGGACGGGACTTCCTGTGTCTGGGTGAGAAGTTAAAGTTCATAATAAAATAAAACCATCTCAACAGTGAACTGGTTTAGAGAGAAGCCCTGAACCCTGACCTCTGACCTCCCTGCAGATGACCTCCCTCTGTCCTGGGAGCTGAGCCAGCAGCACTCCGCCCCCAGCAGGAAGATGGTCTACTGCCCCGAGTGTAAGAAGGGTTTCTACAAGGCGTCTCACCTGGAGGCTCACCTGTGGACCCACCGAGGTCAGAAACCCAACGAGTGCTGGCGCTGTGGGAAGATGTACCCGACCCTGATGAGCCTCGTCATCCACCAGCAGATCCACGACCGTAGCGAGCCCTACCGCTGCTCCTACTGCGACAAGACCTTCGCCCTGAAGAGGGACTGGAAGACACACCACCGGACCCACTCCGGTACTAAACCCTTCAAGTGCTGGTTCTGTGGTGATGGCTTCAGTCTGCAGGACGAGCTCTCCGAGCATCTGGTTGTCCACAGCGGCGAGAAGTGCTACCGCTGCTCTGTCTGCGGGAAGATGTTTGTGTCCTACCAGGGCTTCAACTTCCATCGCAAGTCGCACAAGAGCCCGAAGCCGCTGCCGTGCCCCGAGTGCCCCAAGACCTTCACCAACCCTCAGAGCCTGAAACAGCACCAGGTGACCCACTCCCCCGGGAAACCGCACCAGTGTCCCACCTGTGGGAAAGCCTTCAAGCTGCTGAGCGGCATGCGTAGCCACCAGCGGACTCACGAGGACCTGAGGGCCTATCGCTGCTCCGAGTGTGGGAAGTGTTTCTCCAGCCTGCAGGGCCTCAAGCTGCACAACCGCACCCACACTGGCCTCAAGCCCTACCACTGCCCTGAGTGCGGGAAGAGGTTCACCCAGTCGCCCCACCTCAAGTCGCACATGGTGACTCACACCGGCGAGAGGCCGTTCCTCTGCACCACCTGCGGGAAGAGGTTCACCCAGTCGTCCCACCTCAGGTCCCACATCACGCTGTTCCACGTGGGCGAAAAGCCATTCACCTGTGATGACTGTGGCAAGAGCTTCACCATCGCTCACTACCTGAAGATGCACCGTCTGAGCCACACCAAGGAGAAGCGCTACCAGTGTTCGTACTGTCACAAGTCCTTCTCCTACCACAACTCGTGGAGAGCCCACGAGAGGATCCACACTGGTGAGCGGCCCTTCAGCTGCCAGGACTGTGGCCAGAGCTTCATCACGTCGGGATCGCTGCTGAGCCACCAGAGATCCAAACACACTGGAGAGAAGAGCCACTACTGCTTCACCTGTGGGGAGTTCTTCTTCACCAGCTCGCTGCTGCGTATCCACCAGCTCGATCACACCGGCGAGCGGCCGCACGCCTGCAGCTGCGGCAAGACCTTCAAGACCAAAGGAGTCCTGCGCTACCACTTGAAGAGGTTCACCCAGCACCAGGGGACGTCCGCCAAGTGACGGGACTCAAACTGAAGGCGGCGGAGCCGGAGACAGGTGTGAAAATAACCTGAATGATCATGAACAACTTCTTCTGCAGCTGTAATGTCAGACAACGGCTTCTCAACTAACAACAGACCAACAGGAGAATCTGTCTGTGGGAACAGTTCCCTCCGTCTGTTCATCAGCAGCTGCTCTAATCAACGTGTTTAAACTCATCATGGAACAGAGTGATGCATCTCACCCAGAGACAATCTCTGAGGTCGGACCTCATCAGTCGGCGTCCATGTTGAATCACAGGAAGATCCAACATCTGGACACATGTTCAAAGTTCTTGACATGTAATTAGTCCTGAGCCTGACATTTACAAAATAAAAGCTGTTCATTCAGTCATCCTGTTTCACAATAAAAGCCTGATTCTGATGTGTTTCACATGTTTTTAATTTACGGGAAATTCTAAATTATATATAGAAGTCTAATGTTCTGTAGACTTCCCATGACGTCATAAAATAAATCAAATTATTGATCAGATCAATCAGAAGTATCGACTCCTCCCACAGACATGTCCTTTATCACACGTCTAAGACAACTGACGACGTCTGATTAGAGTAGAGCTGCAGGTTGATCCAGTCCAGACCTGGTCCTGACCCGGTCCAGACCTGGTCCTGACACGGTCCAGATCTGGTCCTGATCCAGTCCAGATCTGGTCCTGATCCGGTCCAGACATGGTCCTGACCCGGTCCAGACCTGGTCCTGACCCGGTCCTGACCTGGTCCAGACCTGGTCCTGACACGGTCCAGACCTGGTCCTGACCCGGTCCAGATCTGGTCCAGACCCGGTCCTGACCCGGTCCAGACCCGGTCCTGACACGGTCCAGACCCGGTCCAGACCTGGTCCTGACCCGGTCCAGACCTGGTCCAGACCCGGTCCAGACCTGGTCTTGATCCAGTCCAGATCTGGTCCTGATCCGGTCCAGACATGGTCCTGACCCGGTCCAGACCTGGTCCTGATCCGGTCCAGACCTGGTCCTGATCCGGTCCAGACCTGGTCAAGACCCAGTCCAGACCTGGTCCTGACATCTTGTATTGTTTTATCTCTATACTGAGAACCACATTGAATCAATATTTATTTCAGAATCACTCAAATATTCTTTTATTTTGAAGTTTTTACACTTTTTTTAAAACCGATTTTTTGTACTTCCGTCGCTTTTATTGTGAAGGCGCAGAGTGCCGGTTCGTGACTTCCGCTCGTTATGTACACAGTCAAGATGGCGGCCTCCTGCGGGCTCCGAGCCGTCCTCCGTCAGACTGTGAGCCGCTGCAGGTGGTCAAGAGGAAACAGGTGAGTTCAGACCAGAGTCCATTCACAAATCGGTTGATTTTACTCCTCGTTCATCAACTTGATCATTCATTCATCCGGGTTCCTCTTTGACCCGCCGTCTCATCCACTACACCAGACTCCATTCATAATTTAGATGTTTTAACTGGTTCATATCAGACGTCTTCTTCTTTTCTCCTAATAAAAAGTGTTGATGATCAGGTGGGTGTGTACAGGTGGAGGAGACGTTCAGGTATCACCGCTGTCGGAGAGAATGTTGTTATTGACAAGTTCAATATGAAACTAGTGATTTATTAACAGTTTGATTATCTTCAGTCTGATTCAGCATCACAGCCAGTCTCTGAGCTCAGGGTCTGTGGAGGCAAAACACTCAGCATGCTGGGTAACGGCGGGCAGACATGATGCCACCAGGAGAAACTTCCAAAACAGAGGAGGAGGAGGAGGAGGAGGAGGAGGAGTGCTGTGGGCAGCAGTTGGTACGTTCCAACCAGACTCCAGCCAGAAATAGTTTGATTTTGGCGGATGTGTCGTGACTCCTCTGTGTGTCTGCAGCGTTCTCCCTGTTTGGCAGCAGTGATGAAGACCAGCGGGACGAAGCTCAGAGGAAGGAGGACGACATGATCCTGCTGCTGAAGAAGGCCAAGGTACCAGAACCAGAACCAGAACCAGGCCTCACTCTGACCTGGTTCTGATGCTGTCTCTGTGTTTCAGCTCAGTCTACATCGGGGGCAGCTCCAGGCTGCTTCAGGGTTCCTCCATCAGGCCGTCGCTCTGGCTCATCAGACCCACAACAACCAGGCCATCATCTACACCTACAGCCTGGTAACCCCTGACCCCTGACCCCTGACCTCTCTGTGTTGATGTGAACTAAACTTCCTTTGGTCTGTTCTCAGATGGCGAACCTTGCTTACGTCCAGGGTCAGCTGGACAGTGTGAGTATCAGCCAATCACTGAGCCTCAGGTAGACACACCTGTCTACACCTGCACTCAGGTGACCCAGGTGTGCTCTGCTCTTCAGCCTCTGCTCGTCTTCCTCCTCTCAGGCTGAGAAACTGTTCAAGGCGGCGATGAGCTTCATGCTGGCTGGAGGAACTCCTCAGGTGAGTGTCTCTGACCCTCAGGTAAAAACACACCTGGTCTCCTCAACTGACTTCCTGTCTGTTGCCGTCATGTTTCCAGGACGACAACGCTGTCATCGAGATGTCCCTGAAGCTTGCCACCATCTACGCTGAGCAGAACAAGTGAGGACAGATCAGTTGACCGGAGGTCAGAGGTCAGAGGTCAGAGGTCAAGGCTGATTGATGGCTATTGTTTGTTGTTTGAGGGCGGAGCTTGCCGATCACGGGTTCAGGTTCTGCACCGAGTCTCTGCAGGTCAAACTGGTCAAACAGCTGGAGCTGCTGGGAGACGAGAGGACAGGTGAGACACAGGCAGAGCCCAGAAAGTGTTTGAAACTGTCCCCTGACGTCTTCTTGTTGTCCTCAGAGGAACAGGAAGCTCTGAGGAAGGAAACCAGACTCCTGCTCGGCCTCTGCCTCGACTCACGGGCTCGATACCGAGCAGCAACGCTGCACCTGAAACAGGCTGCGCAGGACTACAAGGAGGCCCTGGACATCTGCCGTCAGGAGCAGGGAGAGACACACCCACAGGTAGACACACCCACAGGTAGCCAAGTCCCACAGGTAGACACGCCCACAGGTAGCCAAGTCCCACAGGTAGACACACCCACAGGTAGCCAAGTCCCACAGGTAGACACGCCCACAGGTAGACACGCCCACAAGTAGACACGCCCACAGGTAGAGACACCCACAGGTAGCCAAGTCCCACAGGTAGACACGCACACAGGTAGACACGTCCCAGAGGTACACACACCCACAGGTAGACACACCCACAGGTAGACACGCACACAGGTAGCCAAGTCCCACAGGTAGACACGCCCACAAGTAGCCAAGTCCCACAGGTAGACATGCCCACAAGTAGACACGCCCACAGGTAGAGACGCCCACAGGTAGACACACCCACAGGTAGACACACCCACAGGTAGCCAAGTCCCACAGGTACACACACCCACAGGTACACACACCCACAGGTAGACCTGCCCACAGGTAGAGACACCCACAGGTAGAGACACCCACAGGTGTCTCTACCTGTTTTCTGAATCTGAATCTGAATCTGAATCACACCCACAGGTACACACACCCACAGGTAGACACGCACACAGGTAGACACGCCCCACATGTAGACACACCCACATGTAGACACGCCCCACAGGAAGACACGCCCACACGTAGACACGCCCCACAGACAGATACGCCCACAGGTAGACACACCCACAAGTAGACACACCCACAGGTAGACACACCCACATGTAGACACACCCACATGTAGACACACCCACATGTAGACGCGCCCACATGTAGACGCGCCCCACAGGCAGACACGCCCACATGTAGACACGCCCCACAGACAGACACGCCCACAGGTAGACACACCCACATGTAGACACACCCCACAGGTAGACACACCCACAGGTAGCCAAGTCCCACAGGTAGCCAAGTCCCACAGGTAGACACGTCCCACAGGTAGACACACCCCACAGGTAGAGACACTCACATGTAGACACGCCCCACATGTAGACATGCCCCACATGTAGACACACCCACATATAGACACGCCCCACAGGCAGACACGCCCACATGTAGACCTGCCCCACAGGTAGACACACCCACAGGTAGACCTTCCCACAGGCAGACACGCCCACAGGCAGACACGCCCACAGGTAGACACACCCCACAGGCAGACACGCCCACAGGCAGACACGCCCACAGGTAGACACACCCCACAGGTAGACACACCCCACAGGTAGACACCCCCCCACAGGTAGACACGCCCCACAGGCAGACAAGCCCACAGGCAGACACACCCACAGGTAGACCTTCCCACAGGCAGACACGCCCACAGGTAGACACACCCACATGTAGACCTTCCCACAGGCAGACACGCCCACAGGTAGACACGCCCACAGGCAGACACACCCCACAGGTAGACACGCCCACAGGTAGACACACCCCACATGTAGACACACCCCACAGGTAGACACACCCCACATGTAGACACACCCCACAGGTAGACCTTCCCACCGGCAGACACGCCCACAGGCAGACACGCCCACTGGTAGACACACCCACAGGTAGACCTTCCCACAGGCAGACACACCCACAGGTAGACACGCCCACAGGTAGACACGCCCACAGGCAGACACGCCCACAGGTAGACACACCCCACAGGTAGACACACCCCACAGACATGTCTTCCATTGTTGTGTCTCGTGTCAGACTCTGGTGCTGATGAGCGACCTAGCCACCATCTTGGATCTTCAGGGTCGGCATGAAGAGGCTTTGGTGCTGATCCAGAAGGCAGTGGATATGAGCCGCTCTGTCGGACACCCGGACCAACACGTGCTGCTGGGAAACATGGCCGGCATCCTGCTGCACTCAGGTGAGGTCAAAGGTCAGGACTGTACCTGTGGGGACGACCTTTGCTCTGTGGGTCTGATCCAGTCTGGTTCTGTCCCCAGGACTGATGGAGGAGTCAGTCCGGGTCTACCAGGAGGCTCTGAGTCTGGCTCGGGAGGCCAGAGACCAGGAGGCCATGGATCGGATCCAGGAAGGACTGAAGGAGGTGAAGAAAAGGAAGGAGGAGAGGAAGGAGGACGAAGACGGACAGAGCTGAGGACTGGGGTCTGGATCTGTCCACTCAGGACAACTCTTTCTCTGACAGGGTCTGTCCCTGTAGGTTGGTCTTCAGAGACAGACGTGTCCACAAGAAACCAGAGACTCACTACCATCATCAGAACCAGTGTCCCGTCTGGAAGACCCAGAGAACCGTCCACTCTGTCCCAACATGTCCCAACTTGTCCTCTCTGTCCTTAGAGTCCAGAACATTCTCCGTCATCTAAAGTCACCTCCAGGTGTCAGTGAATAAAAGACTTAAAACTGAACCTGTTGTTTAATCTGTGATGACTGCAGGTGTGTGTGTGTGTGTGTGTGTGTGTGTGTGTGCGTGTGTGTGTGTGTGTGTGTGTGTCTGGTTCCCACAGAGTGTGACGCAGGTGAACTTCCTGTTGTGTTTACTGAACATTTCAGAATAAAAGCAGAGTGATGACAGTAAACAATCAGCAGACACACAAACATGAATCAGCAGCAGCAGCTATGGCAACAGCAGATTAACACACACACACAGGTAATGAGACAGGTGATGACATGTAAACACACCTGGACACAGCCATGTTGAGGTGAAGCTGTGTGAACTTAGATAATTATTGTTGTGCTAACAGGCTAATTAACACACACACATGAACACAGTCCTGTTATAAAAGCAGCTGTTTCTGTTTCTGCTGGACGACGGTGACTCGACACCGACCAGGTAAGAACTCATTCAACATGTCACCAAACTAAACCGAGACTTTAGTTCAGTTTTTATTTGGACTTATTATTTAAATGTTTAAATGTGTTAAATGTCGTGTTGTTTGGTTTCTGTCTCATATCTCTGGTTCTCGTGTGGAGTTCCTCAGGGTTCTGTGTTAGGACCAGTACTCTTCATGTTATACATGAAACGTCCACCTCCGTCTCTATGCAGATGACGCCCAGATATATTTATCTATCAGCTGATTAAACTCCTTAAAGACATAAAGGACGACCTTTTAAACTCAACACTAGTCATTGTATCGGACCAGAAACCAGGACATGTCCTTAAACTGTCCCACAAAGGGACCAGGACTGTCTTCTGTCTCCTGCATCAGCTAGGTCAACGTCAGGGACGTCCTGTCTCTAGATGCTCAGACACTAGTTGATGCTTTAGTGTCATTCATTACTGTCTGGATCCAGATACTTTAAACTGCTGCAGTAATGAACCAGAGACCAGATGAGACCAGGTTCAGCTTCAGCTCCTCCTCCTTCCATCCAAGGTCCTTAAAGACCTCACTGGACCAAAGTTCAGGTCTACCTAGGGTTCCTAGAGGTTCTAAAGTAGAATGATAATAATGAAATGTTAATATCTCTTCTCAACTGTCCTGTGTCCCACCTGGTTCTGGTTCTGGTTCTAGTTCTGGTTCTGGTTCTAGTTCTAGTTCTGGTTTTGGTTCTAGTTCTGGTTCTGGTTTTGGTTCTAGTTCTGGGTCTGGGTCTGGGTCTGGTTCTGGTTCTGGTTCTGGTTCTAGTTCTGATTCTGATTCTGATTCTGGTTCTAGTTCTAGTTCTGGTTTTGGTTCTAGTTCTGGGTCTGGTTCTGGTTCTAGTTCTAGTTCTAGTTCTGGTTCTAGTTCTGGTTCTGGTTCTGGTTCTGGTTCTAGTTCTGGTTGTGGTTCTAGTTCCTTCCTGTTTTCTTATTGATTCTTTATGAATAAAGTGAGTTGAACTGATCAGCTGATCAGAAACAGGTGGGAGTTACCTTTCTGTGTGATGTCATCAGAGTGAGACAGCACTCTGTCTGCAGCTGTGTGTGTGTGTGTGTGTGTGTGTGTGTGTGCGCTGCCAGGAGGCGGGACTAACCCTGACTGACAGTTTGGTTGCCATGGTGACCTTTAGCCGATCAGGTTTCTATAGAGTTGGACTTCTCCTTCATCCTGCCTCCTCTTTCTCTCTCTCTCATCCTTTCATCCCTTCTTTCTTTTCGTTTCCTTCCCCTCTCTCCAAACGTATCCCCCCTCCCCTACTGCCCCCCCCCCCCCGTCCTGCGCTCCCCCCACCCCCACAGTTGTCCCTGCGCTGGGTTCAGTCTGTGCATTATAATTTCTCTCTTTCAGGGCTGAGGACGCTGAGGTAGGATCCAACTCTCTTCCTGTTTTCACTCACATTAAAACTGAACCCTGATCAGCTGAGTGATCTGACTGATCAGCTGAGTGATCTGACTGATCAGCTGATCAGAGACGATCATGTGTGATCAGAGTCTGAGGTTGAGACAAGTTGCTGAGTCACTCTGGTCTGGTCTCTGGTCTGATGGATCGAGACGATCATTAGAGCAGAGTTAACCTCTGACCTTTGACCTTTGTCTGTCCTTTACTTTGAAATTGTGAACCATTAAAAACATCTTACTTTGAAAGGGCATTGATGACAGGATGATTAATCATTGTCTCCAGGTGTTTGTGACCCATCATCTCCAGCGACCTTTGACCTCCAGGTCCTCTGCTGACCTCTGACCTCTGACCTTTGACCCTGAGGACCATGAGTCATCGTCAGACCTCGGTGGGTCCGTTCAGACCGATCAGTGATCAACAGAAGTGATCAGACGATTAGGAACCGTTTGACTGAAGGATGACTCTGGTTTGTTTCAGATGACGCCTCCCCATACTCCCCCTACTCCTCTTGCTCCTCCTGCTCCTCCTCCTGCTCCTCCTCCTGCTCCTCCTCCTGCTCCTTGTTGTCGTGGTGATGAAGAAGAGGAGGACCTGAACAAGGTGTTTGATGTCCAGGGTTTCCAGCAGATCCTCCTTCCTGCCACTCGCCATCCTCCAGAGAAACACAGAGTCTACGATGAGCAGGACATTAAAGGTGAGAACAAACCAAGAACCAGAACCAGAACAGGAACCAATGGATGAGGCAGATCTCTGGGTTCTGTCATCTGCAGGAAGCTGATGGGCTGGTTCTAGTGAGGGCTTCTGAGAAGGTTCCTAGGGTTTAGAAGGTTCTATGGAAGTAAGGGTGGTTCTCGAGATGGTTCCATGTTGTTATCTGGGAATAGTGTATGAAGGGTTCCACTGCAGGGTTCTAAGAGGTTCTCAGAGGTTTCTTTGAAGATTCTGAATCATGGAATCATGGCTGATCTTTAGTTCTGGAGATGACCAGATGGACGTCAAAGTAAAGCTCTGGGTTCTAGTGTGGAAACAGAGGCTGAGGAGGTTCCATTGGAGGTCCCAGGTTCTAGTGCCCAGACCTCCTGGTTCTGATGTTCTGTTTTATCCAGACCACCGCTACTCTTCTCTCCACCTTCATCATCCTCTCTCCAAACCACCGGCCGACAGTCGGAGGAGGAGAACCAATGAGGGGAAGGAGGAGGGCAGGAGAGGCTCCGCCCCCAGCACAGCGACCACCATAGAAGAAGACCGAGGGGAAGAGGAAGAGGAGGAGGTCTACACTGATGGAGAGGAGGACACCAGGTGAGTGACACACCTGACCACGGACTTCTTGTCTGTAATATGTCTCGTACAGACGTGTAGCTGCTTCCCTTCACAGAGCCCCACCCACCACATCGACCAATCACAACGGCCTGTCACCCGGTCACACCCTGACGATGGTTGCCCCCGACGACGCCGACGAGGCCGAATCTCTGATGAGCGTGGACCTGGACGGCATCAAGAGTGAGAACGTTTCCTCTGTTCAGACGGAGTTTATAAAATCTGAAATAATAAAACACAGAGAGTCTGTCTGCCTGGGGGGGGGGCGGTACGGGGGGGGGGGGGGTACGGAGGGGTAAGGGGGGGTAAGGGGGGGTACATGAAAGAGTTTTGTGTGACTGGATGTTTTCATCATGTGACTGAACACAAAGCTGTCGTCCTACGCACTGAGCCCACGGCCTCTGTCCACTGTTACTGACTCAGTCCGGGACTCTGGCTCTGGCTCTGGCTCTGGCTCTGGCTCTGGCTCTTGCTCTGGTCCTGGTCCTGGTCCTGGTCCTGGTCCCGGTCCTGGTTCAGGTCCTTGCTCTTGCTCTTGCTCTGGTCCTGGTCCTGGTCGTGGTCCTTGTCCTGGCTCTGGCTCTGGCTCTGGTCCTGGTCCTGGTCCTGGTCCTGGTCCCGGTCCTGGTTCAGGTCCTTGCTCTTGCTCTTGCTCTGGTCCTGGTCCTGGTCGTGGTCCTTGTCCTGGCTCTGGCTCTGGCTCTGGCTCTGGCTCTGGTGCTGGTGCTGGTGCTGGTGCTGGTTCAGGTCCTGGCTCTGGTCCTGGTCTAGTTCTGGTTCAGGTCCTGGAGGACCCTGCCTCAGAGGAGCATGCCGTGGCTGTGATCAGACTGGTCTCAGTGAGTACTCTGTTTAATTCTTGTCAGGTTTTAGTTGAGAGGGGTTTAAAGAGACCTGAACAGAACCGACAGGTCCGACATGTCTCTGGATCCATGTGGTTGATGAACACATTAGTCACATGTTGGTTCTGAAATCCTTCTTGTGT